>NW_022436957.1:8655739-8768961 GCF_009761245.1 Sapajus apella
TTGTTTTTTTTTTTTTTTTTTTTTTTTTTTTTTTTTTTTTTCTGAGACAGAGTCTTACTCTGTCGCCCAGGCTGGAGTGCAGTGGCGCAATCTTGGCTCACTGCAACCTCCGCCTCCCAGGTTCAAGTGATTCTCCTGCCTCAGCCCCCTGAGTAGCTGGGATTACAGGTGTGCACCACCACGCCCAGCCAATTTTTGTATTTTTACCAGAGACAGAGTTTCACCGTGCTGGCCAGGCTGGTCTCGAATTCCCAACCTCAAGCAATCTGCCCACTTTGGCCTCCCAAAGTGCTGGGATTACAGGCGTGAGTCGCCACGCCTGGCCCTGGATGTCTATTTTAATGCAAACCTATGCCCACATCTGTCTTTGCCCCTTGAGGGATGGCATAATGCGAATGATAGTAACACAGAGAGCTCACATTTCTTGATCACTCAAGTATCGTGCTGAGGGCTAGATATACGTGATTCTATGTTGGCCTCAAAGTAGCCCTATGAGGTAGAGGTAAAGAAACTAGGGCTTTGAGAGGTTAAGGAGCTTGGGTGGCTCTTAAGGCTGTGCTGAAGATTCCTCTGTTCTTCCTAGACCAAGCCCAGCACACACATAATAAAGGTGAGGTTGGATTACGATGGTTTCCTACTCAAGTACATAGGGGAAATCATATATCTCTTCTAAGAAAAGACATGAAAATAATTTTCAAGATGAGAAACTCAAAAGGCAAAAAAGCAAAGGGAAAATATTCAACTGTATTGAGTCATATGTCAGATCCTTTGATCTAGAGAATACACCTTAGAAACTGTTCTTAAAGAAGTGACCATGAGACTGGATAAAGAAAATGTGGTACATATACACCACAGAATACTATGCAGTCATAAAAAGGAATGAGATCATATCATTTGCAGGGACATGGATGAAGCTGGAAGCCATTATCCTCAGCAAACTAACACAGGAACAGAAAACCAGACACCACATGTTCTCACTTATAAGTGGGAGCTGAACAATGAGAACACATGGACACAGGGAGGGGAACAACATGCACTGTGGTGGGGGAGAGCATTAGGGAAAAGAGCTAATGCATGTGGGGTTTAATACCTAGGTGATGGGTTGATAGATGCAGCAAACCCCCATGACACATGTTTACCTATGTAACAAGCCTGCACATCCTGCACACGTACCCTAGAACTTAACAAAATGAACAGTAAAATATGTTTTTAAAAAGGAAGTGATCATGGACGTGGCAAACTATTCACCAAGATAGTCTGTGCAGCCAGGCCAAAAGGAAAACTCGTGTCCTGTGTTGGGAAGGGTGAATTAACTGTAGTATACTCATTAAATGGAATATTATATAATCATCAAATCATGTTTTTTAAAAGAATATTGAATGACCTAAGAAAGTACTCATGGTATAATGTTAAATGAAGAAAGCAAGCTAGAAATTGATAAGTGCCGTGTATTCGTGATGTTTTTACTACACCTGCTAGACAAATATTAGATGCTTACTAAATGTTGGGCAATCTGTGATGATGGTTTACATAAACACATGTGTTGCATATTCTAGTTTCATTCGACATTCCTGCTTTATAACCATTTTACAGTTAGCAAATCAGAGGTTCATGAGGTCAAGTGATTTGTGAAAGTCAGAGAGCTCTTAATGTGACAGAACAAGGATTTAAAGCCAAATTTTTCTATTGACAAAGCCTTGGGCTATTACTAAAATGCTTCTCACCATGTGAAATAGATGCAGGCATGGGAGATTACTAGTAGAAGGGAACATCTCCCAAAATGTGAATAGTAGTTCAGCAAATTTAAAAGTAAAAATGTTTTTCTGCTCTTAACCTATAGCAAATTTCTTTATGGCTAAAAAAAGGGTCATTAAGTAATCCATGTATTAAATTAATACAATCTGATTATTTAAAAATTTGAAAGGCTGTACTAAAATTAAAAATCATCATTACAGATTAACCAGCCAATCCCTTTGTACCCCAAGAATAAATAATGTATATCCCCCCAAAGCTTACCAAAGTTTAGGGTTGGGGTTGGCAAACCATGGTCCAGTCCACGGGCTATATCCCACCTGCTGTACAGCTCAGGAATTAAGATTGTTTTTTTGTTTTTAAAAGATTGAAAAATATCAAAGCAAAATTACTATTTTGTGATGTGTAAAAGTTGTATTCAATTCAACTTTCAGTGTTTACAAATGGTTTTATTGTTTATTTGTTTATATGGTGTTAATAAGTACTTTGGCACTATGATGGCAAACTATTCAAGGAGTTGAATAGTGTGACAGAGACCCAGATGGCCCGCAACGCTTAAACCGCTTACCAACTGGCCCTTTACAGAAAAAGTATGTCAGTCCATGGCTTACAGAAAGTGAGACGACATGCTATAAGGTCAAATAAGTTTGAGGACCCTATGGTCTTTGGTGACTGCTGTGATGCATAATAGCTGTTGAGTTCCTCATTTAGGTAAGGCAACTTTATATCCTTTCATTGTTTTAGTTTGAAAACTAAGTCTGTTGAGCTAAAATGATAGGAAGTAAATGATAACTCTCCTTTTTTTTTTTTTTAGAAAAAGAAAATGGTTTACACCCTTGTACTTAAATTTTTCGGTGACATCATAAAACTGATATTTATGGTATTTGTACTTTACAGAGATTAAACTATAATTAGAAATATTTCAAAATTCACAAATAGGGGATATTTGTTAATAAATCTATTTGGGAAAGTCCTAGCAGAGCCTCAGTCTATAAAATGAATAGCGTTTCAGCAACTTCCCTTATTCACAGTGCATGGTTATTCTCTAGGGAGACATACACAACACATCTGTAGTTACCAAACAATTCAGTGTGATATCAACATGGCAAAAAGTCAATGAATTTGAGGGCAATGGTTTCCAGCAATCGCCCCCCACTGCTTACTTCTTCCACACCCTTTCTCAGTTTTCTTTAGCCAGGCAGCCATCCCCTCTGGTTTCTCCCAGCCCCACAGCTGCAGGCTCCCCACCACCACAGAAAGCCCATCGCTCACACATCTTGGCTCAAGCAATTCCTTCCCTCAGAAATGCAGATCCCAGCATTTCCTTTTAAACTCAGGCAACTTGGCTTTTTTCTGCTCTGTGATCTTGAAAGTTGCTTGGAGGAGGAGCTGAGTGTATGGGGCTGTGGTCATCTCGGGGCTGGCATGTTATGGCCCAGGGGGTGCCCAGGGCTGTTTCTGCCTGGTAGGTTAGTTGGGTAGAAGAGTGGAGTCAGGAGAGCAATAAATCCTTTCTTAACTCACTATAATAATACAAGTGTTCCCAGGCCTCAAGTAGTCTCATCTCAAGATAAATTTCCTTTTGCGAAGAATTCTGCTGAAAATAATCCGTTCTAGCCAGATAATAGCTATGCAAAGAATATATAATAGACTGGTAGAGGTATGCATGCTGATTCAATACAGAAAGGTGAGGGTTTCTTTTACTGGATGTGGTGGGTGGGGAAATTCCTTATTGCGATCGCACCCTACTTCTCCATCCAGAAACTCTCCAACCCTCTTTCTCCATCCAGAAACTCTCCACTTTCTCCTCTTTCTCCCCATTGTTTACCTACCTAGACTATCTGCTCCCATATGTCCTGCCTGATGTCCTGCTCCAGTTACCTATCACGGGATAAGGGATCACCTCAAAATGCAATGGCTTCAAACAACAATCACATACTGCCTTCTGTCATGGGTCCAGGAGTTGACTGAACTCATTAGGCAGCTCTCCCCCAGGGTCTCCCTTGTGCTGGCAGTCAGGCGGTGACTGCGACTGGAATCACCTGAAGACTCACTCTCCGAGTCTGATGACTGGGCTGGGAGACTCAAGAGCTACGTACTGGAGCAGTTGCAGCTTCTCGGGTGTCTCTGTTTCCATGTGGTCTCTCTAATGTGGTGGTTGTCGTATAGCCAGACTTCTTACTCCAAAGCAAGTGGGGGAAAGAAAGGGAGAGAGGGAGGAAGAGAGAGAGAGAATCCCAGTATGTGCGAGGTGAAAGCTGTATTGCCTGTGAACTACCCACCATGTCTTTGGTCTGCTTCACAGGAAACCTCCTAGAAATGTTTGCTGTCTCCAATCCCTCTCTTTACATTCTTCCAAGAACTCTGAAGCCACATTTTATTTACCTACTCCTTCAAAACGTATCTGGTGTTAGGCCAGTTCTTACCCGCTCCAGCACTGCCATTGGGGACTTCTGGAGAATAGCCTCTCAATTAATCTCCATGCTTTCACCCTTACCCCTCGCTGTCTATTCTCAACACAGCAGCCAGCAGCATCCTTCTCAAATGTAAGTCAGATCAACTAACTGTCAGCTCAAAAACTTGTACCGCATCCTCATTCTACCCAGAGCAGAGACCACCAACCATGAAATGGTAGACAAAGTCCAACATGCTTGGGGACACTCCCTCTCTAACTTAATCTCCTGTTATTCTCCTACTCCCCCTGCTTCAGCAATAGTGGCCTTGTTGCCATTTTGTGTGTGTGTGTGTGTGTGTGTGTGTGTGTGAATATTCCAGAATGTTTTCACCTCGTGGCATTTTCTCTAGGCTAATCCCTCTGTCTGGAATGCATTTCCCCTGGATGTCTGGATGGATGACTTTCTCCTTTCCTTGAGGTTTTTGCTTAGATGTCAACTTCTTGATGATGCCTGTCCAAGCCGCCCTATTTTTCATCACAATCCTACCCCACATTCCTGTTCTTTTTCACTGTACCCTGTTTTCTTTTTCAGTAACACTTATTACTTGACATGTGATATCATTTCTGACAGTTATATATTTTTGTGCTTATTATTTAGAGAACATAAGCTACAGAAAAGCGGAAATCTTTTCTGTTTTATCCACTGATGTCCTGAACACCTAGAAGAGTACCTGGCATGTTGCAGGCATCAATAAATACTTGTTGAATTTTTCCTTTTTCACAATTTCCTTCTATATTATTTTCTCTGTGATTTTTAAAGTTTTAATAAAAAACAATACATATTCTTTATGTTAAAAAGTCAAAGAGTAGAGAAGGGTATAACATAAAAATAAAAGTCCCCCTCTCACCAGTGAAGCTCCCTTCATATCACTGCCCAGAAGAAATTGCTATTAAAGGTTTCTTGCGTATTCTTTCCCATTTTCTCTGCAAATGCAAATATAGGCACATATATTTATCATAAAGGCATCATATGCTATATATTATTTCAATGCTGCTTTAAAAATCCCTTTGTTTAGCTTAATGGTAGATCATGCATACCTTTTCATGTCAATACTTACAGCTCTACCACATTTTTTTTTTTTTTTGATACGGAGTCTCGCTCTGTCACCAGGCGCCAGGGTGGAGTGCAGTGGCATGATCTCGGCTCAATGCAACCTCCGCCTCCCAGGTTCAAGCAATTCTTCTGCCTCAGCCTCCTGAGTAGCTGGGACTACAGGCACGCGCTACCACGCCTAGCTAATTTTTGTATTTTTAGTAGAGACGGGGTTTCACCGTGTTGGCCAGGATGGTCTCGATCTCTTGACCTCGTGATCCACCCACCTCAGCCTCCCAAAGTGCTGGGATTACAGGTGTGAGCCACCACGCCCAGCCCTACCATATTTTTTTAAGGGATATTTGGTATTTTACTATTGGTAGTTTCCCATTTTTAACCATTATCTTAAATTGATGGATTATCATGTAATTCTTCCCATTCTTACTATTTCAGAAAGCTAAATTACACTAATAAAATAGTTTAATCTAAAGACATATAAACCCAGACGTGATGGCTCTTGCCTATAATTCCAGCACTTTGGGAAACAAAGGCAGGCAAATCACCTGAAGTCAGGAGTTTGAGACCAGCCTGGCCAACATGGTGAAACCCCGTCCCTACAAAAAATACAAACCTTAGCTGGGTATGGTGGTGGTTGTCTGTAATCCCAGATACTCAAGGCTGGGGCAGGAGAATCGCTTGAACCTGGGAAGCATAGGTTGTAGTGATCCAAGTTCTGTCCAGTGTACTCCAGCCTGGGCGACAGAGCCAGACTCTGTCTTGAAATAAATAAGTAGATAAATAAATAAGACGTATAATGCTTGCTTAAAACATGTACTAGTTGTTTTTTTTTCCTTCCTCTGTGGAATTCTTAGAAGGTTTACGGTGGTTTGAAGCTTTGCATAGACCATTTTGAAACAGTAGCAGCCTGAGGTTCCGGGGGCTATGAAAACTCTCAGTTGAAGACCCTGGCAGATAAGTTTCGGGGGGCTCTACACCAACCATTATAGTCATAGAATAAGCACAATAGAAAAGGACCATTAAGGTCCATTAGCTAAATCCCAGAGTTTGTAGATGAGAAAGTCAAGGTTCAGGATAATTCAACTGGTAGCCCTGTAGCAGACAGAGAGACTGAAAACAAATCTGACTTTGAGTTCACATGGTGCTGACCTCTAGCATAAATAGACACGAGGAGAAATCAGACTAATCCCAGTCTTCCTCTAACTTGTTGCAAGACACAAACCGCTTACCTTCACTTCCTCATTTTTGCCATCTAATAGTTCCCAGTTATATACATGTCCTTCTCCCTCCTCTGACTGCAACCAGACGTCTCTTACAAGTTTACAAAATTTTGAAGATAAAAACGCTATTTGCAAAGCATGAAGTTAGAAACAGCTTGGTAAATGTTTGTTTCCTGTTAGTAATCACATCTCTACAACTTAAACATTATGGTAGAAATATAATACAGATTTAAAATTAGTAAAATTCAGTCTTGAATATGGGCTCCAGTCCTGCCATCAAAATAATGCATTCAGGAGGATAGGTTTTGCCACCTTGAAGAGTTGTTTATTCAAACTTTTGTTTGAAGAGTGGGAAAGCAGCGTTACCTTTAGGTCTGACTTAGCCCTTGGCCCACAATCTATTGTTTTTTCTCACCATAGATTTCCCTGACAGCAGAGAGAGAGAGTTCTGTGCTCAACAGATACACACAGCTTCTGATAACAGAGCAGTAGAGGTATTTGGTTTCTATCTCAGCACGAATGGTCTCTGGCTCATCATCATTTCCCTACTTTGTCTAGCACAGTACCTTGCACAGAGTAGATTCTGAGTCATGTTTGCTGAATGACTGTGTGAGCATATAATTCATTATGGAGGTAAAGCTCAATGTGCCTTTCAATTTATAAATTCACAGACTGCCCTAATGTAACACTACTGGATGATATGGTTGAACTGTGTCCCTGCCCAAATCTCACCCTGAATTATAGCTCCCATAATCCCCACGTGTGGTGGGAGGGACCCAGTGGGAGGTAATTGAATCACGGGGCAGGTTTTTCTCATGCCATTCTCATGATACTGGATAAGTCTCATAAGATCTGATGGTTTCATAAAGGGCAGTTCCCCTGCACACGCTCTATTGCCTGCTGCCATGTAAGATGTACCTTTCCTCTTCCTTCACCTTCCACCATGATTGTGCGGCCTCCCCAGTCATGTGGAACTGTGAGTCCATTAAACCTTTTTTACTTTATAAATTACCCAGTTTCGGGTATGTCTCTATTAGCAGCATGAGAACAGACTAATACAGTGGACATTGGATGCAATTCATTAAAAAAAATCTTAAAAGTGCTTTTCTTTTCTCTCCCTCAAGCTGGTCCCACTCAAAACACATACACTATTTTTTTTTTTTTTTGAGATGGAGTCTCACTCTTGTCGCCCAGGCTGGAGTGCAATGGCATGATTTTAGCTCACTGCAGCCTCTGCCTCCTGAGTTCAAGCAGTTCTCCTGCCTCAGCCTCCCAAGTAGCTGGGATTACAGGCACACCCTACCATGCCTGACTCATTTTGTAGTTTTAGTAGAGATGGGGTTTCACCATGTTGGCCAGGCTGGTCTCAAACTCCTGACTTCAGGTAATCCTCCTGCCTCAGCCTCCCAAAGTGCTGGGATTACAAGTGTGAGCCACCATGCCTGGCCACCATTTTTAAATACTTGTAAATTTTGCTTATGAAAAACCAATTCCTCAATCCTCCAAAATGCCTAAGTAGCACAAAACAGAAACATTACAGAACCAAGAATCCTTGAACTGAAAAGGAAATGAATCAAAATGCAGACACACATTATACCAAGTGCATTTACTGTGACTATGTGAGGCAAGTTGAATAGAATTGGTCAACACTGAGTCTGAATCTTGGTTTGAAACTGCCTGTCTGATCTCTGCTTCCTCATCAGTAAAATAGGAATATTTATATGGCCTTTCAACTTCAGTGTGAGGGATCAGTGATGTAATATAAACAACTAGTCTGCCTTAGAACCTGGCACACCGTAAGTAATAAAAGGCAGCCATTATTTAAAAAAACACACAAATCATGGTCAGATGGCTGTTCAATGTAAATACTGTATTTTCCATTTTAACTGAAGAGATGATTTGAGAAAGCAGAAACACCTGTGTGTATAAAATCACCCATTCCCATTTTTACAATAATTAGTTTGCTAATTGAGCATCCAAATTTACCCAGTGTATTTGCATGTGTAATTAGCTATGATTCATTACCAAAGCCAGGCCTATGTCATGTTACACTACCATATTTTACAAATCAAATTACTAAAAGATGAGATGCATGTATTTAGGTAATCATTGCAAAAAAAAAAAAAAAAAGCAAAACGAAATAACATAGATTATTTGTGTCAGATGGAAAAAACAGACCTGGCTCGATCCTGAACCCTTAAATCTCAAAATAACATTAGTTGAAGCTAAGGTTCCATTGGAATAAAGGAATATTTCACACTTTTAAGTCATCTTCTCTAGATGATCTTTTAGGTGTACTTTCTCTTTAAATAACAAATTTAGAAAGGCTTTGTTGATTTGTTTAGAATGAATTCCATGCACAAGTTTAACATAGCCTAAGGTTTGGTCTAGACCAGGGGTCTGCCAACTGTCACCTGTGGGATAATCTGTCCATCACATGTTTTATTTTGGTTTTTTTTTTTTTTCAATCTGTGAGCTAAGTATGGGTTTTACTATTCTAATAAATAGCGAGTTCATTTTTTTCCCTCACCTGCTTGATCAGAGCCCAATTTTCTCATTGCAGTTAATCTTCCTTCTGGCATTCATCTTGGAGTGCAAACTTGCTGGTATCTCTGAGTTCCAGGCTTCCCGTGGAGAGCCTACAGACGTTTTGTTTGGTGTAAAGCATTCCAAGGGCCAGTGGGCTTGGGCTCAATTACTGAGCATAGGACAAGGGCAGCCCCATCCTGACTGTGTCTCTTCCCACAAGAGACAAATGAGCTCTGTGCCTTCACTGGGATTTCAGGTTCAAACGGACAGAGCTTCTGAGAAAAAGGATTATGAAAGAGTCCGTCTGCATCTCCACTTCCCGTGCCCTTCCAATGACACCATCCTCTTTTGTTCTGTGGCATGCTCCCCACTTCAATCCTTCCTTCAGAGGCCCCAAACTCTCCTGGTCTCTCCTTGTCACCTTGTCAAATCTGATCTTCAGGGAAAAACCTTACTATTTATACTAGTATAACATGAGTCTTCTATGGGATTTTAAGAAAGTTCAAAACCTTGGGTTACTCAGCAGATATTTAGCTGGCACTCACTATGTGGCGAGCATCCTAATGATGGAGTACATGTCAAGACAAACAAGGTTGCTGACTCTCAAAGTGTTCTCCATTTATAGGGGCAGATGGCTGAGTTGACCTCTCAAGAGGTAGAATAGAGTGGCTAAGAGTGCCTGCTCTGTCTCAGTCGCCTCGCTCTTACCTCACCATTCATTTCACTTTCCTCATTGTAAATGAGCATATCTCTTAGAATTGGGATAAGCATTAAATAATATAGGCTTGAATGAATTTGCTTAGAATTAATTCTAGGCACAAGTTTAACACAGTCTAAGGTTGCGTCTAGACCAGGGGTCTGCCAACTATGATTTCAGGGGTAAATCTGTCCCACTACCTGTTCTTTTCTTTTAAAAGACCTTTAAGCTAAGAATGGGTTTTACTATTCCAATAAGTTACATTCTGAGTGGTTATCTAAGTGCCTCCAAAATATCCTCAATTTTGCCTAAAATATTTACTATCTGGCCCTTTGCAGAATAAGTTTGCTGACTTATTGGTCTGGACCAATGTTGTCTAATAAAACTTTCTGCAATGATGAAATTGTTCTATATCTGTACCCTTGAATACAGCAACCACTAGCCTAATGTGGCTTTTCGAGCCTTTGAAATATAGTTAGTGTGACTAAGAGATTGAATTTGAATTAATTTAAATTTCAGAAGCCACATGTGACTGTGATATTAGAGCAGCTCTAGTCAGTCTGGAGTCTAAATTAGACTCTGCTTTGTTAGTGCTTCCGTCTCTCAATTGAATCAACTACCCTGAGACTGCATGAATCAAGGAAGGCCACACTCTCAATCAGATTTTTTGCCCTGGACTGGCTTTCATTGTCTGCTAGAAAATGCTTAATGGGAAGTACTTGGAAAATGCACACACTTATGTCATTGAAGTTGCTCCTTTGTCTGTATCCATTACATCTGCTTTATTTTGAGGTAAACTATAGCAGAAGTTGGCTTTTTCAACCCTGGAAAGCCCTAAAATTAAGGATCTCTTACTCAATTTAGACTGCAGAGCTGCAGCCAGAGCAAAGCTGTCTTTCCTTCTAACCTGGCTTGCAGACTGGCTAACTTCAATCCTATTTCGTATCTCTTGTGAGACGGCCAAAAACAGTAAGAAGCCACCAACCCACATCATCACTATGGATATTGCCAAATCATTTCCCCTAAGAGTAAAGTCACAGTTGGCATGTGTTCTGCCCTCCAAGATAGCATAGGTTACAGTTTTAGCAGATATCTTGTGATGGCCTAACATGGGCCACCCAGCTTTCCAGCCTCTGATAGCTGAGTCTTGACGATAGCCTGATGACATCTGCATCACAGATTTTAGGTTCACTCATGGACAGTAACTTATTTCCAAATTCTATACTGGTTAAATTAGGTTTGCATTTGTGCAATAGAAAATCCAATTGACATTGGCTTAGTATATCAATTTTTTGGTTTCTCATAAACTCTTGGCCATCAGCAGTATCGAACCATTATTTCTGCTCCCTCTCTGAGGTCATACAAGGAAGGATCTGGATGCCCTGGGTCATCTAGCTGGTTGCTCTACCATCCCTAGCACATTTTTCTTATGTGCATTGCCCAAGATGGTTGGCTACAACATCCAGATTACAGAATCCGGATGGAAGTAGACAGGAGAAAGGGGAACAGCCCCACCATTTATGAACATGTCCCAGAAATTGCACACCTCACTTCCTCCCAAATTTCATTGGTTATCACTTGGTCATATAGACACACTTATCTGCAAGTCTGTTTGGGAGATATAATTATTTTTCAGTGGTATATGCCCAAATACAAATGGAGGTTCTGTCATAATGAAATGAGAGAAAGGCAGAAAAGATGTTGGGAGATGTGTAGCAATCTCTGGACTCTATGGGGATAAAAAAAAAATTGAGAGTATCCAAATTCAGGATCAAAATCAAAATTCAGGACCAAAAAATATCAACAAATATCACCTGGAATAAGAACAATGTACAGTTAAGCTACACATATACAAGTGTCAGCATCTTGTCTGGAAGCAACTAATGGTCTATCTACATGGTATTTTAGATATGTATTTTTTTCTCCCTTCTACAGGATTTTGAGCTCCTTAAGGGCAGAGGCTTTGTGTCTCCTTCTCCTAGTAGGTATCCAATATGTATCTGTCAAATGACAGAATGAATATGAGTCACTAGAACTCTAATATATATTATAAATTCTTTATCACAAGATAATTGGAACGATCTCCAGATAAGGAATTGTTGGGGCATTGTCTGGTCCAGATCCACTGTCTGGGTCCTTGGTGTGTCCCATATTGTTGTTTCTGTGTTCATCATTCTTTCACAGGGTGTCTTCTACTGGGCACAGAGCCTGCCTCAGAGGAGCATGTGGGTAATGAACTACCAAGAGAGGACTAGGACTCGGTTCTTCCAACCCTCCATCCAGAGTGCTTTTCACAACCACATGTGTAATAAGTGCAGTAAGAGATGAGAGGAGGGAGTGATTACTCCTATCTGGTTTGATCCCAGAAGGTTTTCTGAATAAAGTGTTTTTGAATGAGACATTATAATAACAGAATTTCTTAAACCTTTTCCCCCAAGGAATAGCTGGGCAGATAGAAGAGACAGAAGTCTGGTCCCTGCTTAGTTTGGGGGTATAGACTGAAGAAACCTACCCCAAGGAAATTTTTTTTCATTTTTCTTTACTTCACTATTCATTTATGCATGCATTTATTCTTTCATTCATGTGTCTAGCAAACATAACGGAGTCCTAATTAAATGCCAGTCATTGTTTTTTGTGAGGCCACAAAAGACCCTACCCTCTTGGAGCTTACATTCTTGTACAGAATAGACATCAAACAAATAAGCAACATAAATCAGCAAGATAATTTCTGATCGTGCTAAAAGCTATGACTGAAATCAAACAGAGTAGCCTAATACGGAGTGCATATACCTCTCTGTGCCTCAGTTGACTCATCTGTAAAATGGAGATGATAATAATAGAGGTCTATGCCGGGCGTGGTGGCTCACACCTGTAGTCCAGCACTTTGGGAGGCTGAGGTGGGTAGTTCACTTGAGGTCGGGAGTTTGAGGTCAGCCTAACTAACATGGTAAAACCTCATCTCTACTAAAAATACAAAAATTAGCCCAGTGTGGTAATGCGTGCCTGTAATCCCAGCTACTTGAGAGGCTGAGGCAGGAGAATCACTTGAACCTGGGAGGTGGAGGTTGCAGTGAGCCGAGATCACGCCATTGCACTCCAGCCTGGGCAACAAGAGTGAAACTCAGTCTCAAATAATAATAATAATAATAGTAATAATAATAATAATGATGTCTGTAATTCCAAAATGCAAAACTGAAAGCTTTGTCCTAACTCAGTTGATTGCAAACATAACACATTTGAAGGTGGATCTTGACCTGAACTGAATGAGTTATTCTTTTTTTCTTTAAATAATTCCAGTTAGAGTGGAAAATCCCATATGTCACTTCAGAAATTTTGTGTTTGATTATGGGATGCTTCCCCAGGCCTCAATAGGTATTACATAATCTAGGGTATATGTAGCATATTACCTTCTAAAATTTGAAAAATTCTGAATTCCAAAACACATGTAGCACTAAAGGTTTTAGATAAAGGATTGAAGACCTGTAGTATCCATTATTGCGAGGATTAAATGAATTAGTATATGGAAAACACTGGAAATGATGCTTGGCATATGGTAAATGCTACCTAAGTTAACTACTATTACTATTATTACCACTATTCTTACATGGGAAGGTATTTGGATAAGTTGGTCAGGGAAAGCGTCTCTGAGGATGTGTCACTTGAATAGGCAACTAAGGGGTGGTAACGACCTGGCTGTGGGAAGAGGAGGAGAAAGATGATTTCAGGAAGAGGAAACAGCAAGTGCCAAGACCGTGGTGGTTACAAGGCTGGCTTGAATGCAGAACAGAAAACAGACCAGATGGCTGATGTGTGGTGAAGGGAGGGAAAGATGGTTCAAGGTCAGAGAGGTAGGCTGAAGTCAGAACACGCATGATATGAGCAATGGTAAAGAGTTCGGATTTCATTTAGAGTGTAATATGAAGACATTACAGTTGATTTGATTCAGGTTTATAAAGAACGCTCTGATGCTGTTTGATGAATGAGTTGTAGAGGAGGAGGAGGAACAGGGAGAAGAATCTGGAATCTAGCATAGCGGTCCAGATGAGACGTAGTGACTAATTGGAGTAGGGTGGTGGTAATAGTTGAAGAGAAAAGTGGATAGGTGTGAGAAAAAAGTTTAGAAATAAAGGGGGGGAAAGGTTTTCTAATTTGCATTCTAATTTATAATATGCCAGTGTATAAAGGTTAAAAATTTCACACCCATTATCTCAGGTGTGTTAAGGCCAGTGGTGTGCTAGACCCCACTTGAAAATGGCCATGGGGGGAACATTTACACTACAGAAACTGACAAATGCTACAAATCAACACAACAAATCAGGGAGTTTTATTAGAGGGAAAGAAAGTTTATTGTTAAACATTTATCAGCATACCCCTGCTGAAGGTGACTTTATTTTTTGACAACCAAACTTCCTTCATTTTACAGCCTCCACTTTCCCTGATCACGAAAACACTTAAGCTAGGCACATCCTGGGAAATGCAGTTTGAGGATTGCTGTCTCAATCACTTCATGTTTTTAATTCAGGGATCCTCCCACTTCTTCCCAGGGTCTCATCTAGGTACATGGGAATGGGATGGGAGGAGGGACCTGGTTCATGATTGTCATTTATCCATGTTGGCCCCCTCTGAAGTACAACTCCCATCTCTGCTTTACAATTGACCTTTATGGGTAGGTTCCCATATGTCCCAGTTTACCTGACAGACTCTTGGTTTATGCCTGTAGTCTTGGCGCAATTATTAACAGCCCCACTTCACTCCTGTAAGTATACTAATGGATCAATTACACGGTTCCTCTGATGATGCATCACCCAGGCAGTGCTCTGATTCTATTACCCTCACCTCTCCAAATGTATGTAATGTAAACTCAATGTGTAGGGAAAACGCTCATCCTAAAATCCCCTTGGAGGGGATGATTTGCAATATGATTTCCAAAACCAATACAACAGGAGAGCCAGATTATAGAATGGCAGTGCCAGAATGGCAGGAATACATATTTTATAATCAAATGCCACTTACTAGTTGTGTAACCTTGGGTCAATTGGTTAATATTGCTGAGTGGTCTTCATTTATAAAATGGGAATCTTAGAATATTCTGATGCTCAACTGTTATAAAAGACTCAAAGACTTGGTACACAAGTACCAAGGCAGGTTTATCAAGTCCACATTAATTCCACTAAAGTCTTCCTGTGTTCTTTTTCCTGGGTGTATCCATATTTTAACATTTCTTCAACCTCTAAATTTCCGACTTTGGCAGTGAATCGATGGCTCTGCCATTTTAGTGTTCTGTGTACCAACGAGTAGGAAAATGCTGCTTCTAACATCCTGAAAGCTATTTTGCTAAAGAACTCAGATGCTAAAAGCTAATTATGTAACTAAATAATTGTAAATCTCAATAATTGACAAATACAGTCATGGGCTGGGGGCTGCTATTTAGACACTTGAAAACAAGACCTGAATTGTTCATTTTTAAAATATTGCAAAAGAGAGGCAGCAAGTGGGAATTTTAAATTCTGATTCTTGGTATATTTTAGAACAATCATTTGTTCTTTCTTATACTTTCAGGTGTTTCCAATGTGGACACTGAAGAGACAATTTCTTATCCTTTGTAACATAATCCTAATTTCCAAACTCCTTGGGGCTAGATGGTTTCCTAAAACTCTGCCCTGTGATGTCACTGTGGATGTTCCAGGGAACCATGTGATCGTGGACTGCACAGACAAGCATTTGACGGAGATTCCTGGAGATATTCCCACCAACACCACGAACCTCACCCTCACCATTAACCACATACCAGACATCTCCCCAGCGTCCTTTCACAGACTGGACCATCTGGTAGAGATCGATTTCAGATGCAACTGTGTACCAATTCGACTTGGGTCAAAAAACAACGTGTGCACCAGGAGGCTACAGATTAAACCCAGAAGCTTTAGTGGACTCAGTTATTTAAAATCCCTTTACCTGGATGGAAACCAGCTTCTAGAGATACCGCAGGGCCTTCCGCCCAGCTTACAGCTTCTCAGCCTTGAAGCCAACAACATCTTTTCCATCAGAAAAGAGAATCTAACAGAACTGGCCAACATAGAAATACTCTACCTGGGCCAAAACTGTTATTATCGAAATCCTTGTAATGTTTCATATTCAATAGAAAAAGATGCCTTCCTAAATTTGACAAAGTTAAAAGTGCTCTCCCTGAGAGATAACAATGTCACAACCATCCCTACGGTTTTGCCATCTACTTTAACAGAACTCTATCTCCTCAACAACATGATTGCAAAAATACAAGAAGGTGATTTTAATAACCTCAACCAATTACAAATTCTTGACCTAGGTGGAAATTGCCCTCGTTGCTATAATGCCCCATATCCTTGTACACCATGTGAAAATAATTCTCCCCTCCAGATCCCTGAAAATGCTTTTGATGCACTGACAGAATTAAAAGTTTTACGTCTGCGCAGTACCTCTCTTCAGCACGTGCCTGCAAGATGGTTTAAGAACATCAACAACCTCCAGGAACTAGATCTGTCCCAAAACTTCTTGGCCAAAGAAATTGGGGATGCCAAATTTCTGCATTTTCTCCCCAACCTCATCCAATTGGATCTGTCTTTCAATTTTGAACTTCAGGTCTATCGTGCATCTATGAATCTATCACAAGCATTTTCTTCACTGAAAAGCCTAAAAATTTTACGGATCAGAGGATATGTCTTTAAAGAGCTGAAAAGCTTTAACCTGTTGCCGTTACATAATCTTCAAAATCTTGAAGTTCTTGATCTTGGCACTAACTTTATAAAAATTGCTAACCTCAGCATGTTTAAACAATTTAAAAGATTGAAAGTCATCGATCTTTCAGTGAATAAAATATCACCTTCAGGAGATTCAAGTGAAGTTGGCTTCTGCTCAAACGCCAGAACTTCTGTAGAAAGTTATGAACCCCAGGTCCTTGAACAATTACATTATTTCAAGTATGATGAGTATGCAAGGAGTTGCAGGTTCAAAACCAAAGAGGCTTCTTTCATGCCTATCAATGAAAGCTGCCACAAGTATGAGCACACCTTGGATCTAAGTAAAAATAATATATTTTTTGTCAAGTCCTCTGATTTTCAGCATCTTTCTTTCCTCGAATGCCTGAATTTGTCAGGAAATAGCATTGGCCAAACTCTTAATGGCAGTGAGTTCCAACCTTTAGTAGAGCTGAAATATTTGGACTTCTCCAACAACCGGCTTGATTTGCTCCATTCAACAGCATTTGAAGAGCTTCACAAACTGGAAGTTCTGGATATAAGCAGTAATAGCCATTATTTTCAATCAGAAGGAATTACTCACATGCTAAACTTTACCAAGAACCTAAAGGCTCTGCAGAAACTGATGATGAATGACAATGACATCTCTTCCTCCACCAGCAGGACCATGGAGAGTGAGTCTCTTAGAACTCTGGAATTCAGAGGAAATCACTTGGATGTTTTATGGAGAGATGGTGATAACAGATACTTACAATTATTCAAGAATCTGCTAAAATTGGAGGAATTAGATCTCTCCAGAAATTCCCTAAATTTCTTGCCCCCTGGAGTTTTTGATGGTATGCCTCCAAATCTAAAGAATCTCTCTTTGGCCAAAAATGGGCTCAAATCTTTCAATTGGGGAAAACTTCAGTGTCTGAAGAACCTGGAAACTTTGGACCTCAGCCACAACCAACTGACGACTGTTCCTGAGAGATTATCCAACTGTTCCAGAAGTCTCAAGAAACTGATTCTTAAGAATAATCAAATCAGGAGACTGACAAAGTATTTTCTACAAGATGCCTTCCAGTTGCGATATCTGGACCTCAGTTCAAATAAAATCCAGATGATCCAAAAGACCAGCTTCCCAGAAAATGTCCTCAACAATCTGGAGATGTTGCTTTTGCATCATAATCGATTTCTGTGCACTTGTGATGCTGTGTGGTTTGTCTGGTGGGTTAACCATACTGAGGTGACTATTCCTTACCTGGCAACAGATGTGACTTGTGTGGGGCCAGGAGCACACAAGGGCCAGAGTGTGGTGTCCCTGGATCTGTACACCTGTGAGTTAGATCTGACTAACCTGATTCTGTTCTCACTTTCCATATCTGCATCTCTTTTTCTCATGGTGATAATGACAGCAAGTCACCTCTATTTCTGGGATGTGTGGTATATTTACCATTTCTGTAAGGCCAAGATAAAGGGGTATCAGCGTCTAATATCACCAGACTCTTGCTATGATGCTTTTATTGTGTATGACACTAAAGACCCAGCTGTGACAGAGTGGGTTTTGGCTGAGTTGGTGGTCAAACTGGAAGACCCAAGAGAGAAACATTTTAATTTATGTCTCGAGGAAAGGGACTGGTTACCAGGGCAGCCAGTTCTGGAAAACCTTTCCCAGAGCATACAGCTTAGCAAAAAGACAGTGTTTGTGATGACAGACAAGTATGCAAAGACTGAAAATTTTAAGATAGCATTTTACTTGTCCCATCAGAGGCTCATAGATGAAAAAGTAGATGTGATTATCTTGATATTTCTTGAGAAGCCCTTTCAGAAGTCCAAGTTCCTCCAGCTCCGGAAAAGGCTCTGTGGGACATCTGTTCTTGAGTGGCCAAAAAACCCACAAGCTCACCCATACTTCTGGCAGTGTCTGAAGAATGCCCTGGCCGCGGACAATCATGTGGCTTACAGTCAGGTGTTCAAGGAAACGGTCTAGCCCTTCTTTGCAAAACACGACTGCCTACATTGTTTTCATATATATCACACCAAAAGCAGGTTTTGAAATTTTTTAAGAAATGAGATTGCCCATATTTCAGGGGAGTCACCAACGTCTGTCACAGGAGTTGGAAAGGTGGGATTTATATAATGCATTGGGTCTGCTTTCTTATCTCCCTGTGTCTCTATTTGCACTTAAGTCTCTCCCCTCAGCTCTTGTATAAAACACTGTTGGGAAAAGAGTGTCAAGTAAAGGACACGGGGCTGTGATTCTCCTGCAATTGTGATGATTAAATATACACACAATCATGAGATTGAGAAGAACTGCATTTCTACCCTTAAGAAGTGCTGGTACATACAGAAATAGGGTAAAAAAAAAAAAACCCAAAAACCAACAACAACAACAAAAACCTCAAGCTCCATCTATATGAGACCAAACTGTACTAGAGTTAGTGAGAAAAAAAAAAAAAAAGCAAAAAAAAAACCCAGTCAACTTCTTAATCAATTGCTTCCGTGTCATCAGGGCCCCCTTCTGTGCAGGGTGAGTGTTGGCACCAGACAGGTGGTTGCTGCTTCACTGCTTCCTGATCTTTCCCTTGGGCCTGGCTCCTGGGTTCCATAGGGAAACAGTGAGAAAGAAACAGCCTTACCATAAATGGATATGGTCCACCTACAAATGGAAAATACTTAAATGATCCACCTTTATACAAAGTGATATTCTCTACCTTTCACAGTTTATCTGCTTAAATGTTTTTATCTGCACTAAACAGTACTGTACACAAAGTAAAATGTCCTCATCCAGTATCTTTCAAACTGTTTTGTTAACTAATGTATACTTGTAAAATATCTGCAAGCTTGATACAGCAACGTTGGATGGTTTTTATGGCAAACCCTAAAGGAGGACTCCAAGAGCATGTATTTATTTATAGTTTTATCACAGATGACAATTATTTGAATGCCAATTATATGGATTTCTTTCGTGTTTTGCTGCGGGATGGGAGAAGAAACCAAAGTTTATAGACCTTCACTTTGAGAAAGCTTCAGTTTTGAACTTCAGCTATCAGATTCAAAAACGACAGAAAGAACCAAGACATTCTTAAGATGTATGTACTTTCAACTGGGTATAAATTCATGAGTTCAAGATTGAAACATGACCAATTTGCTTTATTTCATGGAAGAAGTGATCTACAAAGGTGTTTGTGCCATTTGGAACACAGTGTGCATGTGTTCAAGCATTAGCTTGGAGACATTGTATTTTCCTCGTATGTGGCAACACCAAAGGCTTATTGATTCAATAAGGGTCACAAATTCCCAAATTAATCTCTGGAATAGAGAGGTAATTAAATTGCTGGAGTCAACTATTTCACAACTTCTGTAAGCTTCATGTGTTTCATAGTTTCTGTTCTTCTTCAGTGAGAACAAAGACAATGGCATTAAAAAATCAGCTTTTGGCCATTATAAAATTTTTTCTATTAAAACACAGAAATACATAAAAATCACTTGAAGACAACTTAAACATCTTCTGAAATGGAGCAAGAGGAAGGGAAACTGAAAATAATGCAACTCAGAAACCACAGAGTATTTTGACATGAGGTTAAGTTCAGTGGTTTGCTGTAGGAAGATAACAGCACACCAACAGATGATTTTTGTCTGAATTCCTTGTCATCTTGACGTGTCATTCTTTTAACTTTCTGAGGGCCCTCAGTGCAGTTTTGAAGGACTAGAGCTGTTCATAGATGGTCCCCACAAAGCTCTGAATGTGGGGATTCTCTGCTGACTGGCCTCTGGTTGGCTCAGCCCCAGAAGGGACTCCCAGGTTCTCCATGAATTCCACTTCCACCATCAAGGGTTGGCCCAAGCCCCTTGCAACCCTGACTTGGACAGGGAGTGTCCTTTCTCTTTAGTTAGATACTACACTTTAGCAAGACTTGGGCATTTTTAGAATCCAAAGCAAGGGAGGCACTTGGCAGGGAAAATATTATGAATGAGAAAAAGGCAAAACAAATGTCTTCAGTTTACAGAGGAGAGAGAGGATGAGTCTGATTGCAGCACCGACCCTGAGCCAGGATCTTTCAGCCCCATCTGCAGGTCTACTTCCAGCTCCATCTGTCTAGACACTCTTTTAGGTCCAGATCATCTCTCACATGTGGCCAAGGAATACAGAATATGCAAGGAGTTGTAGCGACCTGAGAGTGTGAGTATTTGTGGCCAACTCCGAGGAAGCTGTGATGGGGATAGCAAGGACACACACTCTTCTCATTTATAATGCCTTCCCCCCCCCATAAGACATGCTTTTTTTATTTACTTCCTCCTTCTCATCCTAACTTGGGTGAACAAGAGGACCAAGTTGCACATCCTGCTAGTTATTTATGGCCCAATTTTAACATGGGGGTGGAGCTGAGGTTGGATTTGTTCTTCCGCCTCTGCTGCACATGCTCAGTAGGCAGGAACACTGTTCATGGGAAAAGCTTAGTCACAGTGGGAGCACATCCTGCCTTGGAGCTTTGGGTCGCTGTGCCCCAGAAGCAGTTAGTTATAGCACACACTGCTCCTGGCATCTACTAGAAGGTGGAGCCCTTGACCCTAAGAAACACCGGGAATGATCTGTACCCTCCAACATCCAGTAGCTATGTGGGAAGGAAATGATCAAAGAACATGATTGAGGGGACTCAAAAAGAGATGTATTTAGACAACACCAAAACAGAAAATTAATGCATTCACTAAGTTAACAATGTAATGAAGGTGAACAAAAGACCAACCCACCTGCCAACCAACATTGTGAAGAAGGAGGGTTAGAAGGAGAATAAGTCCCAAACTCACAAGATGGTGTGGAAAGGGCCCTAGTGAAATAGAGGCCACCCATGCTGGTGAGAATAAAATCACAACAGGGCAGTTTCACACTGCTTCCGTTTTTTTTTTTTTCTTTTTTCCCACCTTTCTTCTTTTGCCTCCCCCTCCCTCTCAGTTTCCTTTTTGGCTCTAAACACCCACAGCAAGTGTCAAGCACAAGAATGAAAAGAAGACAGCCGTTGCTGCAGGTGGGTGCTTCTGTTTGGAAGGCGTGGTTTTGTGTGCACTTTTGGTTGAAAACCTCAGTCTGTCCCACACACATATCCCCCACCTGCTTCAGTGAGCATGATCTTCTAAAACTGAGTTCGTGGAACCTTCCCTAGGTGACACTGGCTGGACTCTCTGCCACATTACAATTCACTCTTTCGACCTATCTCACCTTTCAAGCACTAATTCAATCTTTAAGATTTCCTTAATCTCAGGTTGTAATTAACTTCCAACATGTTTGTCATGATGTCATATGATGAACATATGAAGACATACAACCACTGACATAGATTCCAGGGGATTTCATAACAGTGAATTGCATGAGTTGACTTGAGCAAAAGAAGTTTGTAGTAATATCTCCATGAACCCATATCTGAGGCCCATTGTCCAGGAGGACCACACTGCTGAGAAGATTGCTTGGGCTGTTTTGGGAGTCAGAACCAGGTTGTTGTCCTGCTGTCACCCTGGGACGGTGGTAACATCCCTGAACCAGGTCCAGATGGAGGCCCAGCAAACAGAATTTAGCAACAGGTGACATGCATTCAATACCACTTTATAGCTCCCATCTCTCTCCTGGGCCTACATTTCTCATGACTGATTCTGTTGTCTTTGGATTGAGGCATCGTAACTGAAATTCCTAATTTACAACCTTCCAAGGATTGTTTTAACACATTAGTCCTGTCCTTTAACACACCACTCCTCTCCATTAACACATCGTGATAGATTAATCTGTGAGATGATCAACTCTCCAGAACAGGCCACCTAAGAAAACAGAACACAGGAAGCATGTTCTGAATGGAGAAGATGCATTTTAAAGTAACCACAACTTTGGCTCCTACTCATGAGGGCAGGCCCACGAATGGAATGACAGGCAAAGAGGGAGTGAGAAGGATCTCAGGAAGAAGGGCTGAAGATGAAGCCACTGGTATCCCGACAATATCATTGAGTAAGGGGTTGGAGGGGAAGGAGGAAAGGAAGTCATATCTATTAAGCAGCAAATGCAAATTAAATGCTTCATTTATTCCCTTCAATCTTCACATCACCTCTGTGAGGCTGGTATTAGCAGTTCTGTCTTAAAGATGATGGGTTAACTCGGAGATAAAGGCGAGATCAGAGAGGTAAAGTCAACTGCTCAATCTCTGGGACCCAGAAGTCCTAATCCCTGGAATACTTTTTGAAGCAACCGGTCTGCAGAGCAGTTTGGGAAGTACCATATCTTCCTTTGGGACACCATGAACTGTTATTACAGGGATCACTTTAGCAAGGAAAGCCCAGACCCCCCAGCCGTGCTCAATTTCCCTCCTTTTGTATATAAACTTTGGTGCTCTCAACCTTTTCCCCGGAGTGGAGCTGCACTTAAACTCAAATTGCTTCCCACTGGGCACTGTTTTGGGGAAGATATAATTTAACTACAGACAGGACTGGCAGTTCTGTTTAGGGCCCAAAGGTGAAGACAATTTGAACAAGAACACTAGGGCAGAATTAGATAGACAGGGGCAGGTGATTAATGGAATTGAAGTCCTGTAAGTCCTGATAGAGTTGCTGATTACATTTGTGGGTAAAAGGATGTTTTTACTGTAATTTCCCTAACATCTTACTGAATATGTAGACGCTGTGGTTCTACTTATATGGTGCCAAGTGCCACCTAGTGGGGTAGGAAGTCCCTTCTGGGTGCTGATGTTCTGCTTCTGAGACCTCTAGATAGGTTTCCAAAGTGGGATTTGGGAAGAAAACGTAAGAACAGATATAGTCATCTTTTTACAAGTATGTCTGTGGCTATTTTTATCATATGCCCAGTGCATTAATACAGAAATATGTAGGGCTATGTGTTAAATGTTCACTGATGGGAGGGCAGTATAAAAGTAAGTTGAAGGCCACATTTATTTGAAGGCTATCATTTATCTCCATTGCTTTTGCTTTGTCTCAAAATGGGGCTGGTCATGAATTTCCTTTTGCACGTGTAGATGTAGACGTATAACCTTGAGTTAACTGGGTGACCGAACCTCTTTCTCCTACAGCTCTGTTTTTTATAGACAATGGTCCCCATTTTTAAACTGCATTTGAATATCAGTAAGTGTCTGTCTTGCACACTCTAGCTGAACATTTTCTTTCTCTCTCTCTCTGTGGTATTTCTGAGCAATGCAACCACTAACTATTCCCTTCTGTCACCAACCCTCACCCTATAAATGGCATTTTGAAGCCTGTAGTAACTTGATAGTTTGAGGGTTTAGGTCTTTTTCATTCTACTTGCTTACTTGACTGTCAGTTCATGAAGACAGTTGCTGAATGTGCATGATGCTTGGGTGTTTCATGCCCATTAATTAAGTCAAAGATGATGGAGTATTACTTGCTGAGATATACATACATGTACACACCTACCTATATATTCTGTATACACACATATATAGCTGTCCATATTGTGTGTATATGCATACATATGCATGAAAACATGTATATATTTGTGTGTATATTAGAATTACTGATAAGTGTGTATTAGAATTACTGATAATTAGAATTACCGATGGCCATGTTTTGCATAGATTAGTTGCAAACCTAAGTAAGATAAACCATAAAAAGTACTCAGCACAGGGTCTGACATCTGTCAAACACTCCATAAATAACTTTTTAAATTATTTTATTACTTTACAAAAAATTTTAGTTTTAATGTTTTAAATTCTTTCATTACTTTGGATATCTAATCAACTATATAATCTCCCTTTTTTTTTTTTTTTTTTTTTGAGATGGAGTCTCACTCTGTCACCCAGGCTGGAGTGCAGTGGCATGATCTCAGCTCACTACAACCTCCACCTCCAAGTTCAAGCAATTATCCTGCCTCAGCCTCCCCAGTAGCTGGGACTACAGGCATTAACCACCACACCTGACTAATTTTTGTATTTTTAGTAGAGACAGGGTTTTGCCACATTGGCCAGGCTGGTCTTGAACTCCTGACCTCAGGTGATCTGCTGGCCTCGGCCTCCCAAAGTGTTGGGATTACAGGCATGAGCCAGTGCACCTGGCTAATAAATTACATCATCTCAAGAGGCTAATTCTATATTCTTCATACAATGAAAATTTTTAACATTTTTCTTTTAGTATACAGTATCTGGGAATTTTTTTCTACTAATCATTTCTCCTGTACATAAAGTTTATGTTCAACATTTCATGTACTGTATTCATACATTATTTAACAATTTTTTTTTATTTAAAGGGTGATACTCAACTTATTGCTTTTCCATGTTACATATTCTCAATCAAAACTCCTGTTTTTTCTATATTTAAATCCATCGAACTTTCTAGAAATGTCCCAGATACCCAGAGCTCATCTCTGTAGGCTTTTTTAAAATACAGTTTTTCATTTTTCATAATCTTCTCTCTACCATAAGAATGCTGACCACTTCCTTCCTAAAGCTTATCTGAGGAAAGTCCCTTTTAGTTGATCCAAGTTCCCAGATTTCCCCAGTTCTGCTTTTTCCTGTGATCCCACAAGAAGGAGAAACAGCAGCTCCAAAAGTATGAAGTAGCATCAAATATTAACTTGCATAAAACCCTGGGATGATTCCTTACTTGTAAGCGTCAGCATTGAGTTCTCCCTGTTCCTACCTACCCCCTACTCCTGATTTCCCCGACTCTGGATATAATTGGTGTTCTCCATAGTCACATGTGAGTTTACATTCTTCCAGATCTTCTCATAAAACCTCACTTAAAAGCCATGTTGAAGGAGACAATAGCAGGGTTTGTATGCAAAAATATGAAATGGTTTCTTCTGAGAATGGGCCCGGTAGGGCTTACCTGCCTATAAGAGGCACTGGTCTCCAAAGTTGTGCCAAGTCTAGCCTTTGGGAAATTCACCCGGGAATTTAGAATTCCACTTAGAAAGGAATGCTTGATGCTTCGGTGTTTCATGACTGTTAATTAAGTCAAAGACGATGGAGTGCTTCCTTGCTGGGACATATATATATACACACACACACATACACACACACGCGCACACACACACACATACATATTCTGTATACACACATATATATACCTGCTCATGTGTATATGATTATATATACACGCAAGAGTATATATATTTGTGTGTGTGTGTGTGTGTTAGAATTACTGATAAGCCCATACCCATGTTTTGTATAGATTAGTTATAAACCTAAGTGTTGAGAATTGTTGGGGCTTCAGGGAGCTGGTTACTCACACCTCTCTCCAGCTAAGCAATTCACCCTGGAGACAGTGCAGCTGAGAGCAAGCAGGTGCATGAATTCCATAGGCCATAGCTTGGACTTGCAGTCTTACAATTCTCCGAACCCTCCACTTAATCACAGGTAGCAAAGGAGAAACGCAAGCCTTCAATTCAGCATGCAGGCTCCCTGTCACGGAGAGCTCACCTTATGGCAGCAGAAACAAAGAGAGGGTACACTCTGCCTATAGACAGGCCATCTCCAGAGAACAGGAGCCAGGAGACTTGCGGGAACAGCAGCAGGGACAGTTTCCCCACTGTCACCAATCCCACAAGTTACTCTGTCTCTCGTGAGAAGCATAAGAAGGAAGAAAGGGGAAGAGGGACAAGTCCCCACCCTTCCGTATTTCAGGGGTTGATTTCGAAATGCAGGGAGAAGAGAAAAGTTCCTCTCAAGTACCATCCTGAAGCAACAATTCATGAACAATTCTCAACTAGATTGTTTATACTGAGGAGCCAGGTCTGTAAAACATGGTGCAGTGCTTGGACTCATGACATGAAAAAGACTCTTCCCTGCAGAGCAGAGACCAAAGCTTACAGATTTCCCCTTATTATGAATCTACTGTACAGAAGAGAGACAGAATCCCCACCTTCATGGGGCTAAGATACAATTTCCAGGACTTGGCCAGGCACAGTGGCTCAAGCCTGTAATCTCAGCACTTTGAGAGGCCGAGGCGGTGGATCACCTAAGGTCAGGAGTTTGAGACCAGCCTGGCCAACATGGTGAAACCCCTAAAAATACAAAAAGTTAGCCGGACATAGTGGCCCAGGCCTGTAGTCCCAGCTACTTGGGAGGCTGAGGCACGAGAATCACTTGAACCTGGGAGACAGAGGTTACAGTGAGTAGAGATTGTGCCACTGCACTCCAGCCTGGGCGACAGAACGAGACTTCATCTCAAAACAACAACAACAACAAGAAAAGAATTTCCAACACTCATTATTATTGATTGTATTCTACAATTCCCTCTAGGCATTTCTGAAATGATATAGCATGTAGCAATGAAACTTGTATTCTGCATTACATAGATGTAATATTCAGAAACTGTCGATTGTATTCATCCATTCATTTGTTCATTCAGTCAGTCAATAAATATTTATGGTGTGCCCACTATGGGCCCGGCATGGTGTTCAGGGTGAGGAGACACTGGTGAACCAAAATAGAAATAGTCCCTGTTCTCCTGGAGCTTATTCAGAAATCCATTAATCAGATTACTGCACTGAGGGAGATCCAGTGCGATGAAGGAAAGGAAGACGTTTCTGTATGTAATTCTCACGTGATGACTTGGAAAAGTGAGCGAAACCAGGGAGCAGGAGGGGCAGGCTGCCCTGAGGAAGGCCACCCAAGTTGAGATGTGGCAAATGAGTTAATTGAACCAGGCAACACTGAGAGATGACTGTATTTAGGGGCAGGAGACAAAGAGTGTGTCTTAGTCATACGGCATTTAGGAGCCTTCGAATCACCAAGTGGATGGAAAGAGAGCTGAGCTGGAGAGACGCAATTGAAGGCTCCTGTGGCAATGGGAGTAATGGACACCTTGGGCGGGGCCTTGCTACTCAAACCATGGTCCCTGGACCGGCAACATGTGCGTCCCCTGGAAGTTCATCAGACATGCCGACTCTCAGGCTCCACATCAGACCCCCTAAATCAGACACACAGGCAGAAGATGACCCTGTCCCATCGATAATGAGGTTTACAACCGCAGAGATTTTCAGGGTGAGGATAATACCAGGATATCCTGGTAGCGAGTGTATATTTACTGTGAGAAAATCCCAGTGATTTGTTTGGTTTGTTTTCAAGACAGGGTTTCAATCTTTCACCTAGGATGGACTGTAGTGCTCAGGTCTCGGCTCACTGCAGCCTTTGCCTCCTGAGCACAAGCAATCCTCCTCTTCAGCCTCCCAAGTAGCTGGGACTACAGGCGTGCAGCACCACACTTGGCTAGTTTTCTTAGTGTTTTGTAGAGATGGGGTCTCACTATATTGCCCAGGCTTGTCTCAAACTCCTGGGCTCAAGCAATCCTGTCGCCTCGGCTTCCCAGAGTGCCAGGATTACAGGTATGAGCCACTTCACCTGGCCAGTCCTAGTGAATTAGGTATCAACTCCCCCACCTGCTACAGTGGTTCTTAACTTTGCCTGCACCTTGCAATTAGCTGGGCAGTTTAAAAAGAGACTATGTCTGAGTCCTACCATAAAGACTGTGATTTAATTGGTTTGGGCTACAGCCTGAGCTTTTGGATTTTAAAGCTGGAGAGCGATTCCAACATGTAGGCAAATTTGAGAACCACTGCTTCAGAATCATTGCCAGATTCCAACGGATTCTCAAGCGTTAGCAGGTATCAAAATCACCTGAGGGGCTTGTTAAAACAGATTGCTCGGGCCCACTTCAGAGCTTCTGATTCAGTACGTCTGGTCTGACTCAGTAGGTCTGGAGTTGGAACCCAAGAATTTGCATCTCTTCCAAGCTGGGCCCCCAGGTGATGCTGATTTTGCTCTGTTGAGTGGTTGTCAAACTTGACTAGCCTAATAGAATCACCTGTGGGCGCCTAGGCCTTGTGCTGGAGTCCCTGGATTAATAGATCTGAAGGCAAAGTCCTGACATCTATGCTTTAAATAAAAATCCACCCGGATGATCCTGATGCAGGTGACCTAAAGATGAACTTTTGCAAAGCCCTGCTCTAGACACAATTTATATTTACAGCCTTAAGCAATGAGATGACACTGGGATGTAATCTGCGAGAATGCCGTCTCTTCTCTTTTTTTTTTTTTGAGACAGAGTTTTGCTCTTGTTACCCAGGCTGGAGTGCAATGGCGCGATCTCGGCTCACCGCAACCTCCGCCTCCTGGGTTCAGGCAATTCTCCTGCCTCAGCCTCCTTAGTAGCTGGGATTACAGGCACGCGCCACCATGCCCAGCTAATTTTTTGTATTTTTTTAGTAGAGACGGGGTTTCACCATGTTGACCAGGATGGTCTCGATCTCTTGACCTCGTGATCCACCTGCCTCGGCCTCCCAAAGTGCTGGGATTACAGGCGTGAGCCACCGTGCCCAGCCATCTTCTCTCTTTTCCTTCATACCCATTCAAGCTGATCCTAAACTCTGTACGTGTTGCCTCATGGGGCATGTGCAGGGGAAGTAAGCTAGTTGGCTTTTGTCTTCTAAAGGAAGGCCTAAAGGCCTTAGGGGATCACAGAGGAGCTTGTGGAACACAGCAACGCTAGGGCATCGACCAGGTGTCCAGGAAGGGAAGGGAGAGGGCTGTTTCTCTGCACCTTCTGGAGAAAGGCGTGTAGAGGGAAGGGGAGGAAGATAACAGGTGAGGTCTGGCAGACCTGAGAAAAGTGGGACCCTGCCAACTCTATGTGAGAAATGATGGATCTTCCACACAGAGTTGGGATGAAGGAGTTGAATTACAAACTCAATCGTGTACCCGCCTTCCACACACCCCACTCTTGTTTACATCAGACTCAGATGCTGTACTCAATCCCTGGGAGGCAAGGACTCCTGTGAAAGGAAAATATTTGGGGCCCCGAAAATCACTAAGCTAAATGGAAAATTCAAGCTGGAAACTTCTCAGAGCAAACCTGCCTCTCTTTCTATTCTGCCATCCCTGTGCTCACTGAAGACAGATGCATATCCTGATTGGCTGTTTTGGAAAGGCTTACCAGAAACTCAAAAGAATGGAATCGTTTTTTTCTCACCTACCTGTGACCTGGAAGCCCCGTCCCTGCGTCTAGCTGTCCTCGCTTTCTGGAAGAACCAATGTACTTCTTACACATACTGATTGGTGTCTCATGTCTCCCAAATATGTATAAAGCCAAGCTGTGTCCCAACCACCTTGAGCACATGTCATCAGGACTTCTTGAGGCTGTGGCACAAGCACGCGTCCTTAACCAACCTTTTCAAATTAAACTTTCTAAATTAACTGAGACGTGTCTCAAATTTTCGGGGTTCACACTCCCCACTCCTCTAAGGGTCTCAGCTGATCTTCTGAAGAGTCAGGCAGGATGAAAGCTCAGAGACAGACACAGAACAGAGTCATAAAAAATAAATGTCTCTGCTCATTTCAATTGGTGGATTAAGTCACAGCAGACACATTAGACATATGTTTAACTATTTGAACATTTTTCACCTGGGTATATTTCTTATATTATTGTGTTTGATTCGCTGTGTTTTTGTTTTCAAAATTTAACTCAGTAAGTAGATTTAGAATATACACTGGGAGTTCTGAGCTTGATTTTATATTATTCATCAAGTATAAAATTGACCCCTCCCTAGCATAGAATGTAGTTAAAATCCTCTGCTTATTCCAAAATGGGATGAGCAAAAGATGATCGTTTTATGGTGTTTCCTTTTCTTACATCTTAAGCACTTTGGTGCCCACAGGGCAAACTATGAATCAAAGTTGTTTTTATTTAGAAACCTGCAGTTCCTTAACTGAAAATGCTCAAAAGCTACACGCACAACATTTAGACATGTGCACATTTCATAAATGTAATCCCAGCACTTTGGGAGGTCGAGGCAGGAGGATCGCTTGAGCCCAGGACTTTGAGACCAGCCTGGGCAACATAGGAAGACCCCGTCTACACAAAAAATAAAAAATTATCTGGGCATGGTGGTGTGTGCCTGTAGTCTCAGCTATTTCCGAAGCTGAGGCAGGAGGGTCACTTGAGCCCAGAAGTTTGAGGCTGCAGTGAGCCGCGACTGCACCACTACACTCCAGCCTGGGTGAAAGAGCGACACCCTGTTTAAAATATAAAATACTTTTATACTATAGGTTGTCACACAAAAATTACCTACCGATCTGATCAGGAAGTCCAAGATATTGGGTGGCGAGCGCCATCTGGTGGCAGCATGGTTATTAACATCTCGGCCATTGGCTGGGATCTTTCAGTCATTGCTGACACGTGAAGGCGTTTCTGAAGTCCCTGAAAAAAAGGTGCAGGTGTGACAGGAAGAAACAAAACTGCCTTTCTCGAATGCTAGAAGCACTGATTCTGGAGATATGAAGACTTGCAAAAGAGAACTAGAAAAAAGGAGGAAAGAAAACATATCGGGAGGAAGGGCAGAAGAGGTCCTGAGATTGTGAGGAATGAAATGAAGAGCCCATGGAGAAGCAGCCTAAACGACAGGAATGGCCCTTCTCAAATCTTCTCCATGCCGAGCACTGGGCCTCAAAACTAACAGGTTGTTCTTGTGCTTTTCAAACAGCCCTCATATATTTGAATCAAGTGGCTGCCTCCAAAACCTTCCCACATATTTTCAGCATTTGCTACTGACCCCTCTACCAGGTGCCCTGTTCCCAGCATACAACCTCACCTCCACCTCCTATATCACAAAGAAATCTGAGGGCCACCAACAGGTGCGTCCTCCAATTCTGTCCTCTGTACATCAAAGCATGTTTCATGTCACCAACCTCATCATCACTCACAAAACCCAGATTCTTTCCTCACAGAGCCTATCTGCATTCATTCTTATTCCAAGGAGAGGTGGCCCTTCCCTTCCTAAATTGCAAGCGCACCCACCACTCCCCCTGGTTCATTCACTTTCCCTACTTGGGAAAGTGAATCTAACTTTGAATCAAAGTTTGTTTATATTTTATTTCCCTACTTGGGCAAGGGAAATTGACTCTCTCTGTTGCACATGTGACAACTCTTCTCCATCCTGCTGGCTTTTCCTCCTCACCTGGACACATTCCTTTTAAAATTATCTTCCCTCCAAAGATGTTTGTTGCAGCATTGTTTGTAATTTCAAAAAAAAATGAGGACAAACACAAATGCCAATCAATAGGGGATTCATTAAGCAAAATGCTACATGCAGAACCATGTACAGAACACAGCCATTCAAAAAAAGAACAAGACCGCATATCCAAACCAGAACACTCACTGGAAAAAAAAAAATGATGCAGAATAGCACATATCACGTGAACTCAGTTTTTGAAAAGAATTCTGTAGGTAATTATATGCCAGTACATACATAGAAAAAATCTTGAAGAACATATACCAAACCATTAACAATGGTTAACTCTGAGGAGTCAAATTTGGAGGGCTTTCATCTGATATATTCTACATTCCTGTATTTGGATGTTTAGGACCATGTAATAACGTTATAATCAGAATAAAAGTTATATACAAAAGAAACTTAATTCTATCAATATCATCCTCTGTTTCCCTTTAATTTTCACCAACATCCATCCATCCATCCTCAGCAACATCCATGTGTAAGACTGGGCTCGATGGATAGAACAGCCCTTGAGCTCAAAAGGTGTACAGTCTAGTGGAGAATGTAACATGGAGCCACCAAAACGTCATCCAGAGGAGAAAGTGGCAAGTACGACAAAACTTTCGGTTCAGATCCAAGCTTTGCTGCTGAATTTGAGTAAAATGACTGAGCCTTTATGAGCTGTTTCCTCCTCTAAAAACGGGGATTATCGTAACAAGCAGAGAGAATGGGAATGGTGGTGGGTAGAGCCTTAAGAAGGTGCCTGGTGCAGAGGACTCCATCCCATCCAGGCCACAGACCATCAGGAGGTGCATAGGGACTTGGGGACAAAGAAGACAAGCAACCCATATCTGCTGGCAGGTCCTGGCAAAGTGGACACGAAACCAACAAGTTGCATCCCAGAGGTGCCCACAAAGCCCCCAGGATTTGCAAAGCTAACGTCAAGTGGAGGCAGGAGGAGACAGTTTCAGGAAGCACCTGTGGCCTATCTCACCTGTGTCTTCCCTGGCCAGGGACAGGCAGCCGCTTAAAGGGGCCAAGGGAAGCCACAGTGTGGCTCCCAAACATGGACGCACATCAGCTGTCCTCTCAGGAGCTCTGCATCTCAATTTAAAACCAGGACAGGATCACATCAGATTTGGGAAAGGACGCCTCTTATGCATTTCTTCATCCAAATCGTTGAATTAAAAGTTTCTTCCATATAAGTCCGTCCACTTTAGCTTTTTATAGATTTAGCATTGATTTCACAACAAACAACAGATTCCAGGCACTTGGTGTTTTCCCAGGCCTTGAGCTTTTTCCAGGGTTGTACATTATTTCTCTATGTGGTACTTCGCAGCAGCCCTAATATGGGGAAGTCATTTGCTGCCTTATGAATTCTCTGGTCATCATTGATTTGAGAGGAAAGGGCTGTGTCCAGGGCTGGGGCACTCCAGGCGTACGGTTGGCAACAGCGCAGGGATGTGTGAAGTCTGTAACAACAAGGGAAGTAACAATAATTCCAGCTCTACTAGGTGAACACTCACTTTGTGCCGACTACTTTTCTAAGAGTTCCACAAGTATGACCAATTTAATCCTCAAAGCCAGCAGCTGAGAAAGATACTAGTATTCTTATCCCCATTTGACAGATGAGAAAACCAAGGCTCAGATAGGCTTGTCTGCTGGTGATCTGTGTGTCTGGGAAGTGCACGCTGTCTGGCAGGCTTGCCGGCGGAAGTGGTTAATGACAGGTCTTCTCCATTTGGGAATCAAGATCTGTGTCAGCATGGATGGCAAGGGGACAAGTAAGGAAAGATTGGTCTAGGAGATGCCCAGGAGCTTTGGGCCTTATGGGGCAGGGTGGGGAGAGCCACCAAGGACCAGTTTCTGGGCTTGGGCAGAAGCCGATCAATCATCTGGCCAGTTCCAAGCAGATGGAGCTTCTGCTTCTCAGTAACCTTCCTGCCCTCCTGTCAATTCCATTTTCATCTTTTATGGTACTGGTTGTGTGAAGAAAACTGAAGGTTCATTTGGTGTAAGTCAGTCACTCGTTTTTATGAGCTTGCTTGACATAGATACTAGACTGTAGGTGTGTATACACATATAAACATGCATGTGTACATAATACTATATATAACATTTATGCATGATACACACACACACACACACACACACACACACACACACACACACACATATACAAGCATGCTTTACAAGACTGATTGACTGGTCTACAATTGGCTAACACTTGGTGGCCTAGAAGCCAGGGTATGTGAGTCTCACTTTTCTAGAAATGCTGACAAACTCTCCAGTTCCGAGGAGCCTTGCTCAGTCAACCACTGGAAGTCATTTTTACTTCGTTGGGTTTTTTGTTTTGCTTTGAGACAAGGTCTGGTTCTGTCACCCAGGCTGGAGTGCAGTGGCACTATCATGGCTCACTGCAATCTCTGCCTCCTGGGCTCAAGCAATCCTCCCACCTCAGCCACCTGGGTAACTAGGACTACAGGTACACACCACCATGCCTGACTAATTTTTGTATTTTTTTAGAGATGAGGTTTTGCCATGTTGCCCAGGTTGGTCTCAAAACTCTGAGCACAAGTGATCCTCCTGCCTCGGCCCCTGCAAAGTGCTGGAATTACAGGCGTAAGCCACCGTACTCTGTCCATTCTTACTTTCTTTATTTCCGAGCAATTATTTAGAGGGAAACCAAGAGACTGGGAGGCAGCTAGCCGAGGTCTTTGGGTTCACAATCACAAAGGTTTTTGGTTCGCCCATGCAGGCCCGGGCTGCACTCTCTGATGTCGTAGGAATCACATCTCTTTTTTTTTTTTTTTTTTGGGGGAGGGGGGTTTTCCCTTTTTTTCCCGGCGGGAGTGCAATGGTGCGATCTCGGCTCACTGCAACCTCTGCCTCCTGGGTTCAAGCAATTCTCCTGCCTCAGCCTCCTGAGTAGCTGGGACTACAGGCATGCGCCACCATGCCCAGCTAATTTTTTGTATTTTTAGTAGAGATGGGGTTTCACCATGTTGACCAGGATGGTCTCGATCTCTTGACCTTGTGATCCACCCGCCTCGGCCTCCCAAAGTGCTGGGATTACAGGCTTGAGCCACCGCGCCCGGCAGGAATCACATCTCAAACCGTGCACCAGGTCCTGAATTCCCTTAGGGTCTCATCTTTAGAGGTCCGTCTAGGCATACCCACCCAAGCCATTCTTTGACTGCTGGCTGGCCTTCCTTTATAACAAGGTGTTCCACAGTCCATTTATATATGGATGTCACCTCTGCCTACTCTGCTGCCAGTTTGGTTTTTCCCACTTCTGGGGTATAAGGCAAGATGAAACATATCACATCCCATTCTAAACGTTATTCTTGGCCAGGGGTTAGCAAACTTTTTCTGTAAAGGGTCAGACCATAAACATCTTAGGCTTTACAGACCAAGAAGCAAATTTCAAATATTATGTCGGTACTTGTAAAGTAAAATAAAATAAAAATTTCCACAATTATTTAATTGATGAAACTCAAAATGTAATAATAATAATTGAAGGCAGTTTTTTGTGGTTTAGGTTTAATAATGAGAAGAATAGAATCATTTTTGGGGGTGATAACATTTTGCTTAATTGGAATTTAAAGTTAGTGTTCTTTATCATCAATTCCATTGCCAATGTTCATCTAAAAACATTTTCACTGGCCAGACACAGTGGCTCACGCCTGTAATCCCAACGCTTTGGGAGGCCAAGGCTGGTGGATCGTGAGGTCAGGAGTTCAAGATGGTGAAACCCCATCTCTACTAAAACTACAAAAATTAGCCAGGCGTGGTGGTGTGTGCCTGTAATCCCAGCTACTTAGGAGGCTGAGACAGAGACTTGCTTGAACCTGGGAGGCAGAGGTTGCAGTGAGCCAAGATCAAGCCACTGCACTCCAGCCTGGGTGACAGAGTAAGACTCCATCTCGAAAAAGAAAAAAAAAAAAAAAAGTTTTCACCTCTGGGCTGGATTTGGTTCAAAGGCTGCAGTTTGCTGACCTCTGCTCTTAAACATTTTGAGGCCCTTGCTCTTGAAACATAAAATTGAATCCCTTTATCAGACTAAATCGAGAAGATTAAATTTCCCAACATCATGAATGCTCAGCCATTGATTCACTCATTCACACAATGAACACTCATTGAGCTTATACTATATGCCAGGTGCTAGGGGAGGCGCAGGGGCACCCAAGAGAAAGATGCTCACTTTGTGGCCACAGCCCGGTGGGCGGGAGACCCACACCTACCTGTGTTGTCTCAGAAACATGTGGAAGAAAGACAAAGCCATGCTCACATTATTCACCTACATCTGTGAATTCTACAAGGAAGATGAGTTTCAGAAATCCTAAGTTCAGTACAAATTTATGGTAACTTTTTTTAAAAAAGAATACACTAAAGTTTTCTTAGTGAATGGAAAAATGTTCCCATTTTCTCCCCTGCATACACAAATACACAACAACTAACAAAAATTCACCATATGTGTCTGACTTGGGTTGTATTTAAACCGTTTTATAAATGACTTTTCCCCCAACTTCAGCTTCATAGTTTTAAAGCACAGTCAATAAATGATTTGGCAACAGCTAAGAAATCACAAGTTCCCTTCTTTTCATGTAAACTTCTGTAAAACACACGCTAGGTTCTGCTGATGGTAAATAGGCCCATTTCAGGAAGTTAGCCAGTTTCTCTTCTCGGCCACCTCCTGCATAGAGTGTATCCATTCTGCGCTGCTGCAAGTTGCAGAATGAAAAATTAGAAAGAACCACAGAAACACGGTAAGTCACTTATATTTCTTTAGCAAAGCTTTCCAACAGAATATGGGATTTCTAACCCAGAAATCTGGGTTGGCGGCAAATGGTATGAACCAAGAAAGTAATACGTGGGCAAATAAGGATGAAAATTAAAGACTGAAACAACTCTAAATGGAGATAAAGCGGCTTGCTATGAACTTTAATTTGTGTGTATGTTAGTATAAGGAACTTAGAGAGTACATTTTGAAAATCAAATGCAGTGATGATCTTACTAATTTGAACAGGAAAAGAAGAAAATTCCAAGTTAGAAATTGAACTGGAAATATTACTTACTGGCCCTACCAGAGACAATAATCTCTTCCAGAACAACAGGATTGGATGAGAAGGTGAAGGAAATATTTTTGCTTTGCTGTTTCTGTAGAAACGGACAAACTCTCTTCCTTCACATACATAGGTCAATTGCTAGAGCCTAGTGAAGCCTGGGCTTAACATAATAACATGCTACAATTTCTGTAATTATTACTTTACACTGTCTAGACATAGCAGGTGGTCCTTTTTTTGTTGTGAAGAACTGTCAGACTAAAAACAAACTTTACACTTCTTTTTAAATGACATATTTTCTAGAAAATTCAATGAGATTTAAGAGCCATTGAAAAGTCTGATTTCAAGAGAGTCTCATCCAAAATGTTCCATATATTTTTCCCCAAAGTCCTTGGAGTCAATTTTGATAACAATTTAATGTACACTGAGGTTTTCTGAAGTTAATTTTTTTTTTTTTTTGAGACAGAGTCTTGCTCTGTCACCCAGGCTGGAGTGCAGTGGTGCAATCTCGGTTTACTGCAACCTCTGCCTCCTGGGTTCAAGCGATTCTCCTGCCTCAGCCTCCCAAGTAGCTGGGGCTACAGGTGCATGCCATCATGCCCAGCTAATTTTTGTATTTTTAGTAGAGACTGGGTTTCACCATGTTGGCTGGGCTGGCTGACCTCAGGCGATCCACCCGCCTCAGCCTCCCAAAGTGCTAGGATCAGAGGTGTGAGCCACCGCGCCCCGCCTGAAGTTAATTTTTATATCTACCTGAAGTTAATTTTTATATCCATAATGTTCATTATGGATCTTGAAGGTAAATTAATTCTGCACTAAAATTTTAAGATGCTTTACAAAATGACTCTAGGTGGCCCATATGGAATTGGGTCATCTGGACCAATGACACATATGGGATTGCAGTTGAAATTATCCAATTTCTACTTGTTATTTGTAAGCTGCTGTGATAGGCGGTATAACTGTACTATAAGAAAGTGGTAAACAGGTGGGGCCCGGTGGCTCACGCCCGTAATCTCAGCGCTTTGGGAGGCCGAGGTGGACACGTCACTTGAGGTCAGGAGGTCGAGACCAGCCCAGCCAACATGGTAAAACCCAGTCTCTATTAAAAATACAAACATTTAGCCAGGTGTGGTGGCATGCACCTGTAGTCCCAGGTACACAGGAGGCTGAGGCATGAGAATCACTTCAACCTGGGAGGCAGAGGTTGCAGTGAGCAGAGATCGCGCCACTGCACTCCAGCCTTGGCAACAGAGCAAGACTCTGTTTCAAAAATTTAAAAAAAAACCAACTGGTAAATAGAATAATAGTAAAATCAAATCAGACTTGCAAAAATGGCCACTTCGCTCCCATTGGTGGCCAATGGAGGTCAAGGACCTGGCTGACCTCCTGCCTAAGGGCAGACGTTCTTAGCCTTGACAATGGACTCAAATCACAGGGGGAGCTTTAAAAACTCCTGCTGTCCAGACTGAACCCCAGACCAATGAAACCAAAATCTCTGGATATGGGCCTTGGCATTTGTAGCTTTTGGAATTCCTAAGTACCTCCACTGTGCAGCCAAAGTTAAGAATCGGCAGTTTTTTGGTCCTTTTGTTAAAAAGCACAGTCCCTTTTTTTTTAGGTGGCTAGAAGGGCTCCAGGAAGAACTGGAATGTATTCATTAGCCACCTTGGTTTGATTTTAGAAAGTAAAATAAAAGTTCTAAGTATGCTTTCTCTGAAAAGCTGAGGCTGTGGATAAGGGTGAGGGCAGTTCATGGAGTTCATTCTCCTCTTTCAATCACTGATTCTCATCCTCTCACTATAATAATCTATGAACCTCTGAGTTTATGAGAGAGAGCAGTCTTATGGAAGACCCCAGACTTATAGAACATTAAGATGTGTCTCACAGGAAAGGTCAGTCTTTGAAATGCAGTTGCACATTATTTGTAAGTGCATCTTAGTGTCACCTCCAGGATCCATTGAGGGAATGTCATTCCAATGGAACATCTCTGAGTTCAACTCGGTTATTAAATGGAGTTGAGGGATTTGTTATTTTTTAATTTGCAGTCCCAATTTATGACTATTCAAGACTATAGGAAAAGCCTGTCCAACCCTCGGCCCACGAGCTGCATACAGCCCAAGGCAGCTTTGAATGTGGCCCAACACAAATTTGTAAACTTTCTTGAAACATTGTGAGAATTTTTTGCAATTTTTTTTTTTTTTTAGCCATGAGCTATTGTTAGTGTTAGTGTATTTTATGTGTGGCCCAAGACAATTCTTTTTCCAATGTGGCCCAGAGAAACCAAAAGATTGGACACTCCTGCTATAAGATATAGTAATTTAAATGCATAACTTGTGGTTCTGTATTGGCATTAGCAGAGAACAGGCTGTGTTGATTTTGCGGACAGTTACAAAGAGCTGCTAGTTATCGCATATACCTAAAATCGGTAGATTTCCTGTGCTTCTAAGGAATGACAAGGACTCTGGAAGTTCTCTGTGGTAGCCTGATCAGTGCAGAAAGGGAACGTGGAAAATCCACCGCCAGCATTTGCGTCTTGGAGGTTCCACATAGGGCTGTGAGGTCTCTGCTGATCACTGAAACCAGATCATGGCCAACTAGCCCCTTGGCTTTGGCCATCCAAATTCATCTTCTCGGGTAGAGCTGGGGTCACTTTCAACTCTACCACCTACCATCTGAGTGACCTGGAAAACATTTACCTCTCTGAGCCTCAGGTCCCATGTCTGTAAGGCAGGGGCCTCATGAACTTCACTGACTTTTTTGAGGATTAAACAAATGCTCCCTACCCTATTTCCCAGCATCCAGTAACAAACTTTTTCATATTTTTGTGTATGTTAAGTCAGAGCTCATCTCTTCACTGTTAAGTGCGCCTAATGTGGTCATGTTTTCTTTTGTCTTCCAAAGCTGTTAGTGAATCCACTGAATTTGGGATGGGTAAAATAAAGTATCTATGATTAATTGTAAATTTCGTCTAAAGTGACAACTTTTACCTGCATAACCATTTCTTAATTTCCTTTCATCATGTATCAGTGGCCAACATTGTTAACTGTGAATGAATCAGAATCCATTAAAAATTAGAACTATTTTCAGTCTGGCAAAAATTCAACTCTGGTTGAATCCAAATATTGTGCTGAAACAGCTAAGTAATTGAATTGAGGAGATTTATTATATTTTATAATCAACAAGTTCTCTTGACACTTCAGTGTTAAGGAACGTCAGCAGAACCTGTCCCAGGAGACCTTGAAGGAGGCCTTTGAAAACGAAGAAGGAAGCAATCATCTTTGCAAAATAGCTCCTGCAGCATGGGAAAGGAGTCTAAAAAGGTAAAAAGCTGTTTATTCCAGGAAGGCAGCTTTAGGCCCCTCCCAGACCACCTGCACTGCACACTATTTGGGATTTATTTTAGCCTCAGCTAGTGGCGTCCCTACTTTTGTGCCCACACGTCTGGTCTCTGCGTAGCCTGCAGCCCTCCCCTTCGGGTGAATTCTAGGTGTGGCCTCTCTGCTCATTGCAACACTCAGGGAGTGAGTTTTCAGTGAAGGCAGACTTTCTGAGCTGTTCTTCAAACTGCTCTGGTCTTTTAAAAATGTGTTTGGTAGCCATGAGTATCCAATTTCAGAAGGAAGATTTGGGTGAGGACAGAGAGGTTGTTTTTATTGTGCTGTCTGGTTCCTTCAGCAACTGCAGAAGAAAATTGGCAGGTCGTGTACTATGGACCTAACCAAAGAACAGATGATTTATGGAAAATAGAAAAACTGTTGTGAAATCGCTTCCTTAGTACCAATAGCTGTATTTGGCAGGGAGAGAAGAAGTTGGGCAGATTTCTTTTTTTTTTTTTTTTTTGTGATTCATAAGTTTTCTTTAAAGAAGTGGACTTTGCTTTTCTCTGGGTGCTCCAAGGCAACCCCAGTGAAAGATCTGGACCACAAAGCCCCGGTCATCCTCATCAGGATGTTCATTTCAGCCAGCTCACGGGCGTGCCAGGCAAAGGGCTTTTTTTTCTGGCAGCTCGAACTTGTCTCAGCAGAGGGTTTCACAGAACAACTGTCATTTACCTGTTCTGTGCTCTTACTTGATTTGTTTCCCAGGACTACTGAAACAAAGTACCACAAACATGGTGGATAAAAACAGCAGAAATGTATTCTCTCACAGTTCTGGAAACCACAAGTCAGAAACTAACGTGTTGTGGGCACGGCTGGTTCCTTCTTAAGGGGTTAGAAGGAAAAATTGGTTTCATGCCCCTTTCCCAGCTTCTGGTGGTAGCCAGCAATACTTCATTTTCTCTGGCTTACTGCTGCATCTCTCTAGCCTTCACCTCTCTCCTCATGTGGATGGCCTTCTTTCCTATGGGAATTTCCAAATTCCCATTTTCTTATAAGGAGCTCAGTTATTGGATCACGGCCCATCTTAATTCAGTATGATCCTATTTTAACTTGATGACATCCGCACAGTTCAAGTAAGGTTGCATTCACAGGTACCAGGGGTTAGGACTTGAAATTATCTACTAGGGGACACAACTCAACCTAAGCACTCCCCTTTTTTGATTCTCTTTTCTGCCACTTCTACTGAGTACAGGTTCTTGACTTCATCAGCTCCCAATCTAATACTCATTTCCAGTAAGCATCTCTTTCTTGTCTTAACTGGTCCCTGGGGCCTGGCCTGAGCCCCATTATACCATGAGCTGTTGACATTAAGGATGGACTTCTCTTCCGGCACAGAAGGCACAGGGCTGTACGCTTCAGCCTTCTCTGCTTTGCTCTGCCCCATCTACTCTTCTTCCATCTGCTTTCCATCTTCTTAAACTTTGTAGACATTTCTTGTTAGCTATCATCTGCTCCTATGCTTTCTTTGATCTTACAGGGTTCTATTCTTTTACTGTTGCTTTAATGGGAGTACCCAACTGTTAGGTTCAACCAACGGAAGTTGGTTGTGTGCTCTCTCTCTCTCTCTCTCTCTATTTGCATAGTGGTACTTTTTTCCTCTATTTTATTTGCAAAGTTGCCATTTCTCTAAGTTATTATAGAGTTGCTCTTTCTCCGTTTTATTTGCATATTTCTCTTCTGCTAGGCTGGATGGTTTCTACCAATTGGTTCTGCTGTAATGAGGCTGACTTCTCCTTAGTACTCTGCTCACTTCATCTGGGGCCAGATGCCCTTTGATATCCTTTGGAGCCACAACATTTGGTAGTCAGACGCATGGGTGCAACTGAAAGGAAGAATTTGGCTCAGAAGGTGCAGGTCTTGCTGGGCATTTGGTCTCTGCTCTGTCTTCTGGAATCAGTGGCTGCTGGGAGCTGCAGTTCCCCCCTGCTGGGCATGGTTACACAGTACTCCTATGGACTCAAGCAGAGTACCCTGCAAAGCGAGCATTGGCAATCCATTCAAACTCTGTGCGGTCCTGCACAGAATATAGAAGGTGGAGCAATGAGTCTTCCCAACTTCTCTGCAAGCAACCTGTTCACCATTTCTTGCCCTTCCCATTTATATGCTTCTCTATCTCTCTCTCTCTTTTTTTTTTTTTGGGGGGGGGGGGGGATGGAGTCTCGCTCTGTCACCCAGGCTGCAGTGCAGTGGTATGGTCTTGGCTCACTGCAACCTCCACCTCACAGGTTCAAGCAATTGTCCTGCCTCAGCCTCCCGAGTAACTGGGATTACAAGTGCATGCCACCACGTCCGACTAATTTTTTGGTATTTTTAGTAGAGATGGGGCTTCACTGTATTAGTCAGGGTGGTCTTGATCTCCTGACCTTGTGATCTGCCCACCTTGGCCTCCCAAAGTGATGGGATTACAGGCATGAGCCACCACGCCTGGCCTGTGCTTTTCAAAATCAGTATTTGGAATTTGTCAACTCATATTTCTTACTTCAGTACGTTTTGGTGCAGGCAGCATTAGAAACCTCAAACTCTTAACTGAAAAATGTCTTTTGAAATGTTCTGGCCATTTCCATGGCCCATGATTTCTTTTAAGCTGCTTTAGACTCTCCCAGAGGCCATTTTTATCCAGAAAGAAAGAAAGAAAAAGAAAGAAAGAAAAAAGAAAAGGAAGGAAGGAAGAAGAGAAGAGAAGAGAAGAGAGAGAGGAGAGAGAGAGAGGAGAGAGAGAGAGAGAGAGAGAGAGAGAGAACGAATGAGAACCTAACATTCGGATGTTCCCATTAAAGAAATAGTAAAATAGAATCTTGTTAAGATCAAGACTCTACTTTTGGTCTCTAGCGGCCCCTAGAGGATTTCCCCCTCAATTGCTCTCTGCCTTGTATGAATAAGTTATATTTGAAATCGTATGTTGAGGCCTTACCTCCAGGCTAGTGAGGCTCCTGCCCTCTGGACCCGGCCAAGTGTCCACCTAAACATGTGTCACCTACCAACAATGTTTTGTTTAGCATGCAAAGGGAATAGTCTGAAATCTGGCCTTGCCCTGACATATTTCCTTGGGCCTTTAAAAAATAATAATTTGTGTTAATCTATAGTTAAAAATTATAATAAAGACCTGACAAACACTACCTCAGCCAGATGATCAAGCTACACATAAACAGTGAAAGGCATGTTGATAGCATGCACCCTTCATACGATATGGCTAGAATGGCCCTGCCCTTCTGTGACCTTCCTCCCCCAGACCCATCATCTCGGTTTAATCATGACAAAAGCATCAGACAAGTTCCTGTTAAGGTACATTCTGCATAACCATTTCCCTTTCCAGTTATATTTTTCTTCACAGTACTTTTACCATCTAACATCTATCTTTCAAAACCAGCAAGAATTTTAATCTGTTTCGTTCGCTGTTTTATGTGCAACTCAAATACGGTTCCTGAAACAAAATATCTGCCTAGTAAATATTTAATGAATGAACGAATATAGAATTGCCTTATCTGTTTAATGGCCACATGGTATTCCATTGTGTGAACGTAACATCATTTATTTAACCAGACTACTACTCATAGGCATTTACATGATTTCTGGTCTTTTGTTATTGTCAACAGTCCTCGCCATGAACATCCTTGTATATAGACATTTGCATATTTGAGGGTGTGTCTTTAGGATGTACTTCTAGAATTGAAATTGCTGACTCCAAGTATATGTTTCCAGTTGTGATAGACATTACACATTACTCTCCAATTTAGAGGTGGAGTTAATTTACACTCCTACCAGCAAAATATAAGAGTACTTGTTTCCCCACATCCTCACTTGCATAATAAATCAGTGAAAAATGGTATGACAGTATAATTTTTTTTTTCTTTTTGAGACAGAGTTTTGCTCCTGTTACCCAGGTTGGAGTACAGTGGCAGGATCTGGGCTCACTGCAACCTCCACCTCCTGGGTTCAAGTGATTCTTCTGCCTCAGCCTCCTGAGTAGCTGGGATTATAGGCATGCACCACCACACCCGGCTACTTTTGTATTTTTAGTAGAGACGTGGTTTCTCCATGTTGGTCAGGCTGGTCTTGAACTCCCAACCTCAGGTGATCCGTCCCCGTCAGCCTCCCAAAGTGCTGGGATTATAGGCGGGAGCCACCGCGCCCAGCCGACAGTATAATTTTTGAGTGACACTAGGTATATTTTCCTATGCATTAAAAGCAATTTATGTTGCCTTTTTATGTGAACTGTTAATATATTTTTGTCCATTTTTCTATTGGGTTATTTTTCTTTCCATTAGTGCATTAAAAGTATTTCCATATTAAACATGTAATATTTAATATGTATATACCTATTACATATTTATACCAAGTATGTATTAAATACTAACGGATTGATGAAACAGAGCAGAAAGCCTAGAAATAGATCCAAATAACAGAAGAGTTAGTATGTGATACAGGAAGCTTATCAAATCAGTGAGCAAAAGATCATCCAATTAACAACGTTACGGTAAATGTGTCTTCATTTAGAAAAAAATATTGGCTGGGCACGGTGGCTTATGCCTGTAATACTAGCAACTTTGGGAGGCTGAGGCAAGTGGATCCCCTGAGGTCACGAGTTAAAGACCAGCCCGGCCAACATGGAGACACCCCATCTCTCCTAAAAATACAAAAATTAGCCGGGCATGACGGCAGGTGCCTGTAATCCCAGCTACTCGGGAGGTTGAGGCAGGAGAATTGCTTGAACCCAGGAGGCGAAGGTTGCAGTGAGCCAAGACTATGCCATGGCATTCCAGCCTGAGCAACTAAGTGAAACTGTCTCAAAAAAAAAAAAAAAAAAAAAAAAAAAGCAGGAAGCTTTTATATTTAATTAAATGATACCTTTCACTGTGCAATCTCAGGAGGAAGATTTTCTGAATTAGACATTGTCTTTACCTTACTGAAGAAAACTGTCTATTTCAGTGTCTTTTTGTAGCAAAACTGACCAAAACAGGTGGTAAGTGTGTAATTTTTAACTGTCAAGAAATACTGTAATGTGCACCTTTGCTAATAAGGAAATGGCCTCCCTTTGGACCATGGGAAGTTTCTTGTCTGTGATATGGGGTGTCTGTATACATATATGTATATTTCCATTTTTAATACAGGGCAACAACATAGGGTCTTGTCTTTCACCTTTTAAGTTCAGGGAGCAGCTTGTCCTGACCACACATGTTATCGGTGTAATGCTTTATGAAGCTTTAGAAATGAGCTCTTGACTCATTAAAAAATAATAAACATATTATTTTAATATCTTCAAATAAATAATCCAAGGATGTGTGTTTCACACTATAGCATCAATGCTAAGTTGTGCCTTGTAGATTTGCATTGGCTATACATGCAAAAGACTTCAGTTAGAATGAAGTAGATTCCTTAATTACTATGAAATTCTATCTTGCAAATGCTATAGAATAACTTGTACTTTAAAATATATTTGCACATTTTACATGTGCTATGTGGTTGCCTTCGGGTTTTCTGTACAGACTGTTTTTGTTATTAAATGGTAAAGGCTTGAACTACACTCTTATGTGAAATAAACTGACAAAACCTAAAAAAAGAAAAAAATAATGTGGGTCTCAACCTCACATTTTATACCTAAACAATTCCAGCAGGATAAGAAAATGAAATCCTAAAAAATTTCTAGAAAAAAGAGGAGAAAATTTTTCATAAAATGGAAGCATGGAAGATCCTTTATGCCTTACACTACCCTGAATTCACACCCACGGCTTCAATTGTCATGACTCCCAAATTCATTCCTCTTTCAGAACACTCCTCTGAGCTTCAGACCCACACACTCAACTACCGACTGGACATCTCTACTTGAATATCACAAACACAACTCAAAAGCAACCTGTCAAATTTAATTAATGACAGCTCTCACCCCAAACAATCTTCCTTCTCAGTGAATGACATCCATCCATCCAGGTGCACAGACCAGGAACCTAGAAGTCACTCTGATTGCATCCCTCTCCCTCGCAACCTCTACCTCCCTTTATTCGTCCATTGCTACGTCTCTCAAATGTACTTCCTAAATATCTCTTGAATGCATTTTTTTCTATCTCTATTGCCACCACCCTAGTTCAAACTCCTATCATCTCATGACTGAAGTTCTGTGCCCTCTTGCCAGTGACCACTGCAGAATCGATCTAAGTATGGTGCCACCGTGCTTAAAACCTTCAAAGCCTCGCGTCACTTCTCAGATGAAGATCAAAATCCACTCTTGGGCGTGTAGGGGGATTGGGGAGAGGTTGGTCATAGGACACAACATTTCAGTTAGGCAGGAGGGAAAAGTTCTATTGTAGAGCTCCATTGTGCAATATGGTGACTATAGTTAATAACAACATATTATACACTTGAAAATCACTAAAAGACTCCATTTAAAGTGTTCTTACCATCAAAAAATGGTAAATGTATGAGGTGATGCATATGTGAATTAGCTTGACTGAGTCATTCTACAACTATACATATTTCAAAACACCATGTTGTACATCGTAAATGTATACAATTTTTCGTTGTCAATTTAATTAATATTTTTAAACACCCACTCTGGTCTTTTTTTCCTTTTTTGAGAAGAGTGGTCTCTGTCCCCCAGGCTAGAGTGCAGTGGTGCGATCATAGCTCACTGCAGCCTCCACCTCTCAGGCAATCCTCCAGCCTCAGCCTCCTGAATAGCTGGGACCATAGGCATGTGCCACCACGGCCCGCTATCTATTTTTATATTTTTTGTAAAGACAGGATCTCACCACATGGCCCAGGCTGGTCTTGAACTCCTGAGCTCCAGTGATCCACCTGCCTCAGCTTCCCAAACTGCTGGGATTAAGGCGTGAGCCACTGCACCTGGCCCACTCTGGTCTTAGGTCCCTTGCTTTCTCTCAGTCTATTAAATTTACGTGCTCAGTAAGATGAAGACTGAAAAATGTCCACTCAATGTGGTGACATGACGACAATGAGAACCTCAATGACATCTCCATTAGCCACTTCCTCTGTGCCATTCCAGTCCTCTAGGCCCTACTGTGGCAAGCAGTCCTACTGTGGCAAGCAGTCCTACTGTGGCAAACACGAAAGCTGATATGCCTGTTCTCAGGCCCACACCACATCTCTCTGAATTCCTTGTCTCAGGGCTTCTCTGGAGGCACAGCCTGGGAAAGTCACTGGAATAGACACAGGGCCTTCGCACATGCCACTTCCTTTTCCTGAAAAATTCCTTTGACATCTTGGTTATGCCTTCCACATGCCTACTCAACTTTCGAATTGCAGTTCAGGTTTTACTTCTTTTTTTTTTTTTTTTTTTTTTGAGATGGAGTTTCACTCTTGTTACCCAGACTGTAGTGCAGTGGCACAATCTCGGCTCACTGCAACCTCCACTTCCCAGGTTCAAGCGATTCTCCTGTCTCAGCCTCCCAAGAAACTGGGATTACAGGCATGTGTCACCACACCTGGCTAATTTTGTATTTTTAGTAGAGATGGGGTTTCTCCATGTTGGTCAGGCTGGTCTTGAACTCCTGACCTCAGGTGATCCACCCGTCTCAGCCTAGGATTCACTTCTTTATGGAAATCTTCTCTAGTTTCTACCACTAGGCCAAATTCACCTCTTGTTAGGCTCTTACAGTGTCATGCACTTCTTTTTTTTTTTAATCACAGTGGAAACCTTGTAATGTTGTGTTTAAGTCATATCTGTTTTCCCCATGAGACTGGGAGCCAATTCATATATTGTGAGAGTAATCAAACAGACTCCCCTGGCCACCCACTAGCTAATAAAGGCAGGGATGAGTCTGGAAGTGACTTTGAAATCTAGCAACGTTGAGACTTGGAAATCACACAGGTTCAGATCTGCTCAGGTGCCTGAGCAAATACAGCACTGCCTGTGGTATCTCCCCCAAACTGCCTTGCCTGTCTGTGCCCCATTGCCCCTTCCTTTGTTATACCTATGTATTCCAGTGCAGATGGGAAGCCTGGAGAACCGTGGCTGCCTCTGTAGGAGCTCCATGTTTTCAAGCCATAAATCATCTAAGAATCCATAGCATCTAGATATATTAGATTTCTATTACTGCAGAACAAATCTCTTCCAAATGTAGGGGCTTCAAACAACACCCATTGACTGGCCTAAACTTCCGTAAGTCAGAATCTGGGCAGGTTGGCCTGAGTTTTCCACTCCAGGTCTCATAAAGTCAAGCTGGGCTCTCATCTGGAGACTCTGAGTAAACATTTGTTTCCAGGTTCATCCGGATTGTCAAGTGATTTCAGTTCCTTGCGGATGTTGTTTGACTCACCACTCCACCAACACCGCCGCCGCGCAAACCCCATTTCCTTGCTAGCTGCCTGCAGAGAGCCACTCTTAGCTTCCACAGGTTGCCTGCATTCCTTGTTGTGGGGCCCCTACATCTTCAAGCCAGAAATAGTGTACACAATTTTGTCACACGTCCTACCCCTCTGACTTTTCCTTCTGCCGATAACCAGAAAAAAACGTTCTGCTTTCAAAGGCTCGTGTGATTAGATTAAGTCCATCCAGATAAATTCCCATATCCCATATAATAAAATGCCATCACAGCAGTAATACCCAGGGCAAAATTCATAGGGCCATCTTAAAATTCTGCCTACCACACCAGGTATATTAGAGCCTTGTTAAACATTAAGCAAGTTAAACATTAAGCAGCAACATCACCATAGTGTTGCATTTGAAAACAACTACAATCAACTGAACCAGACTGGGAGTTCTGCTCCACTTCAATTTCCATCTCAAAAGGAGCTGGCTTTTCCTTGGCTGTTACAAATGGGCAATAATTATTGAGCCTCAGAATAATCAACGTCCACATAAAAATCTTTTATAACATAGCGAGGGTGTGACATATAAATGTGTTAGTTCACCAGCCCTAAATTTTAGGAGAATTTAAAAAGAAGGCACCTATCTGGTTTAACCTATAATAAAGACATGAATTTGGTTTTAGTGAAAAATCTAGGCTGGTTTCCGTATCTATTGAAAGAAGATTTTTGAGAGTTCTCTTAATTACAACTCTTGATCAAACTGATCACATTAATCTGTTTATTGCATTGTATGGTTACCAAAACTGATACACCCAGCCCTCTATTTATTAAACAGTTACAGAAAGTGAGGCACTCTCCTGTGTTACTGGGGGTGTATAAAAATATAAAGTACCTGTGTCTTCCCTAGGGAAGTTTCAAAATTAGCAAGTAAATAGCTATTAATGTTAATGTTTGTGTGATAAGGAATATATGAGTAGTAGTCATCCCACAAACAATTTTTTGACTGCTGTTTACATTTGAGGCACTGCTAAGGCACAAGGATCTCAAAAGGAGATTGTGTAGCATGATGGCTTCGTTGTTAAAAATATGATTTTGAAATCAGATTGGCTCAAGTCCCAGCACTACAACGTACCTTCCTTCAGAAAGGTACTTAAGTCACTGAGTTTATTTTTTCATCTACAAAATATAGATAATAATAGGACCTACTGCGTCATGTTCCTATGAGCATTAATGTGGGTGATGAAATGTTTATGAAGCACTTAGCACAATACCTGACATTTTGTTTATTATTATCAACATAAGGTGTCCACTTTCCAGTCATGCAAGAAGAAAACATAACATATGTCACCATAGAGGTATAGAAAAATTGTGGGCAATACCAGTAAGAGAGATGTGGTTGTACAGATAAGGTAAAGATGACTCTGCCTTGAAGATCTTGGATGATACCGTATTAGAAGTTGTATCTGAATTCTCCTTGGGGGGCTGGCCAAAGTTTCATCAAGTGTCATGTCAGTAGGTTGAGGCTATAAATATATAGCTTGCTAAGCTATAGACTTATAAACCATAGCTGTGGTCCAGCTTAAAGTCGTTATAGTGGTGGAGTATCTTGATTAATGGCCTCTGCAGAAGCTTCCCAGGTTTTCTCATCATCATAATTTCAGATAGCTTCATCTTCAACTTCCTTTTATTTTGGTTTTTGAGACAAGGTCTCACTCTGCTGTCCAGGATGGAGTGCAGTGGCAGGATCATGGCTCACTGCAGCCTCGACCTCAGGAGCTCAAGCCTCCCACCTCAGCCTCCCGACTAGCTGGGACTATAGGCATGCACCACTACACCTGGCTAATTTAAAAAAATTTTTTGTGTGTGCAGACAGGGTCTCCTTATGTTGCCCAGTGTGGTCTCAAACTCCTGGGTTCAAACCATCTTCCCACCTCAGCCTCCCAAAATGTTGGGATTCCAGGCGTGAGTCACCACACCCAGCCCATCTTCAACTTCTTTTAGCACCATGAAGGTGAACATGGTAAAAAGGAAAATCATTCTGGACCTAATCTGATGCAATTTGTGTAATTGTTAAGCAAACGCACACTTGACAACTCATACAAGTATGGGGTAGCACGCTAATTTATTTACAAAACACCTGTCAAATACTGCTCCACTAATATTGTGCTTCCATTTTTGATTTTCCTTAGGAAAACATGTTCCTTCAGTCATCAATGCTGACCTGCCTTTTCCTGCTAATATCTGGTTCCTATGAGTTATTCGCTGAAGAAAATTATTCTAGAAGCTATCCTTGTGATGAGAAAAAGCAAAATGGCTCTGTTATTGCAGAGTGCAGAAATCGTCGACTACGTGAAGTTCCCCAAACGGTGGGCAAATATGTGACAGAACTAGATCTGTCTGATAATTTCATCACACACATAACGAATGAATCATTTCAAGGGCTGCAAAACCTCACTAAAATAAATCTAAACCACAACCTCGATGTACAGCACCAGGACAGAAATCCTGGTATACAGTCGAATGTCTTGAATATTACAGATGGGGCATTCCTCAACCTAAAAAACCTAAGGGAGTTACTGCTTGAAGACAACCAATTACCTGAAATACCCTCTGGTTTGCCAGAGTCTTTGACAGAACTTAGTCTAATTCAAAACAATATATACAACATAACCAAAGAGGGCATTTCGAGACTTATACACTTGGAAAGTCTCTATTTGGCTTGGAACTGCTATTTTAACAAAGTTTGTAATAAAACTAATATAGAAGATGGAGTATTTGAAACGCTGACAAATTTGCAGGTGCTATCACTATCTTTCAATTGTCTTTTCCGTGTGCCACCCAAACTGCCAAGCTCTCTACGCAAACTTTATTTAAGCAACACCCAGATCAAAAACATTAGTGAAGAAGATTTCAAGGGACTGACAAGTTTGACATTACTAGATTTAAGCGGGAACTGTCCGAGGTGCTTCAATGCCCCATTTCCATGCGTACCTTGTCATGGGGACGCTTCAATTAATATACATAGTTTTGCTTTTCAAAACTTGACCCAACTTCGATACCTAAACCTGTCTAGCACTTCCCTCAGGAAGATTGATGCTGCCTGGTTTAAAAATATGCCTTATCTGAGGGTGCTGGATCTTGAATTCAACTATTTAATGAAAGAAATAGCCTCCGGGGCGTTTTTAACGATGCTGCCTCGCTTAGAAATACTTGACTTGTCTTTTAACTATGAAAAGGGGAGTTATCCACAGCGCATTAATATTTCCAAAAACTTCTCTAAACTTTTGTCTTTACGGGCATTGCATTTAAGAGGTTATGTGTTCCAGGAACTCAGAAAAGAAGATTTCCAGCCCCTGATGGAGCTTCAAAACTTATCAACTATCAACTTGGGTATTAATTTTATTAAGCAAATCGATTTCACCCTTTTCAAAAATTTCCCCAAACTGGAAATAATTTACTTGTCAGAAAACAGAATATCACCATTGGTAAAAGATACCAGGCAGAGTTATGCAAATAGTTCCTCTTTTCAACGTCATATCCTGAAACGACGCTCAACAGATTTTGAGTTTGACCCACATTCGAATTTTTATCATTTCACCCGACCTTTAATAAAGCCACAATGTACTGCTTATGGCAAAGCCTTAGATTTAAGCCTCAACTCTATTTTCTTCATTGGGCCAAAGCAATTTGAAAATCTTCCTGACATTGCCTGTTTAAATCTGTCTGCAAATAGCAATGCTCAAGTGTTAAGTGGAACCGAATTTTCAGCCGTGCCTCACATCAAGTATTTGGATTTGACAAACAATAGACTAGACTTCGATAATGCTAGCGCTCTTACTGAACTGTCTGACTTGGAAGTTCTAGATCTCAGTTATAATTCACACTATTTCCGAATAGCAGGGGTAACCCATCATCTAGAATTCATTCAAAATTTTACAAATCTGAAAGTTTTAAACTTGAGCCACAATAACATTTATACTTTAACAGATAAGTACAATCTGGAAAGCAAGTCCCTGGTAGAATTAGTTTTCAGTGACAATCGCCTTGACATTTTGTGGAATGGTGATGATAACAGGTATATCTCCATTTTCAAAGGTCTCACAAATCTGACACGGCTTGATTTATCCTATAATAGGCTCAAGCATATCCCGAATGAAGCATTCCTTAATTTGCCAGCAAGTCTCACCGAATTACATATAAATAATAATATATTAGAGTTTTTTAACTGGACATTACTCCAGCAGTTTCCTTATCTCAAGTTGCTTGACTTACATAGAAACAAATTATTCTTTTTAACTGATAGCCTATCTGATTTTACATCTTCCCTTCAGACACTGCTGCTGAGTTATAACAAGATTTCCTACCTGCCCTCTGGCTTTCTTTCTGAAGTCAGTAGTCTGGCACACATCGATTTAAGTTACAACCTGCTAAAAATGATCAACCAATCTGCACTTGAAACTAAGACCACCACCAATTTATCTATTTTGGAACTACACGGAAACCCCTTTGAATGCACCTGTGACATAGGAGATTTCCGAAGATGGATGGATGAACATCTGAATGTCACAATTCCCAGACTGGTAGATGTCATTTGTGCCAGTCCTGGAGATCAAAAAGGGAAGAGTATTGTGAATCTGGAGCTAACAACTTGTGTTTCAGATGTCACTGCAGTGATATTATTTTTCTTCACCTTCTTTATAACCACCATGGTTATGTTGGCTGCCCTGGCTCACCATTTATTTTACTGGGATGTTTGGTTTATCTATAATGTGTGTTTAGCTAAGGTAAAAGGCTACAGGTCTCTTTCCACATCCCAAACTTTCTATGATGCTTACATTTCTTATGACACCAAAGATGCCTCTGTTACTGACTGGGTGATAAACGAGCTGCGCTACCACCTGGAAGAGAGTCAAGACAAAAACGTTCTCCTTTGTCTAGAGGAGAGGGATTGGGACCCAGGACTGGCCATCATCGACAACCTCATGCAGAGCATCAATCAAAGCAAGAAAACGGTATTTGTTTTAACAAAAAAATATGCAAAAAGCTGGAATTTTAAAACAGCGTTTTACTTGGCTTTGCAGAGGCTAATGGATGAGAACATGGATGTGATTATATTTATCCTGCTGGAGCCAGTGTTACAGCATTCTCAGTATTTGAGGCTCCGGCAGCGGATCTGTAAGAGCTCCATCCTCCAGTGGCCTGACAACCCAAAGGCAGAAGGCTTGTTTTGGCAAACTCTGAGAAATGTGGTCTTAACTGAAAATGATTCACGGTATAACAATATGTATGTTGATTCCATCAAGCAATACTAACTGACGTTAAGTCCTGGTTTTGCCCTATAATAAAGATACAAAAGAACGACATTTCTGTCTTAATCATCTATTGCTATGTAACAAATTACCCCAAAACTTAGTGGTTTAAAACAACACATTTGCTAGCCCAGAGTTTTTGAGGGTCAGGAGTCCAGGCACAGCATAACTGGGTCCTCTGCTCAGGGTGTTTCAGAGGCTGCAATGTAGGTGTCCACCAGAGGCACCGGCACCTCTGGGATCACACCCATGTGGTTGTTTTCTGGATTCAATTCCTCCTGGGCTATTGGCCAAAGGCTATACTCATGTGAGCCATGTGAGCCTCTCCCACAAGGCAGATTGCTTCTTCAGAGCTAGCAAAAAAGAGAGGTTGCTTGTAAGATGAAGTCACAATCTTTTATAATCTAATCAGAAAAGTGATATCCCATCACTTTGGCTATATTCTATTTGTTAGAAGTAAACCACAGGTCTGACCAGCTCCACGGGAGTGACCACCTCAGTCCAGGGAAAACAACGGAAGACCAAGATGGTGAGCTGCGATTGCCTCAGTTAGTCAAAAACTATTCTCCCTTGACTGCCGTCCTGGGATGGCCTGCTATCTTGGTCATAGATTGTGAATATCAGGAGGCAGGGATCACTGTGGACCATCTTAGTAGTTGACCTAATACACCTTCTTTTCAATATCTGAGAACTTCTGCCACTGTGACTAATGGTCCTAATATTAAGCTGCCGTTCAGATTTATCATATATCTATGACTACATGGTAATATTATGCTGTGGTTGCATTTGGTTTTATTTACAGTTGCTTTTACAAATATTTGGTGTAATATTTGACTTCTAAGGTTTAGATGCCATTTAAGAACTGAGATGGATAGTTTTTGAAGCGTCTTTTACTTCTTAACCATTTTTTTTAAATTATGCAGCTAAATTCAAAGCTTTTGGTGTATTTTGTTAATTGCCATTGCTGTAAATCTTAAAATGAACAAATAAAAATGTTTCATTTCACAAGAGGAGTGTCTGATAAATATATGGTAGAGAAATTGGTCTTTAATATAAAATAAATTACCATATATGCTAAATTTTTTGAGAACTCTTGAAAAAAGTATTTGGTAGAAATCAAAGGGGAAGCAATTTTCATGAAGCTTTTACATTAAGATTTTTTTCTAAAAAGATGCAATAAATTTTTTATTGTAAATTGACAATTTATAATTACATAAATTTATGGGTTACAAAGTAATGTCATAAATTGTAGATACAATGTGGAATAATTAAATCAAGCTAGTTAACATACCTAATACCTCAAGTACATTTCCATCATAAGAACATTAATTTTAAAGTATATAATACTCCATAAATAGAGAAATTCTATCTTGATTCCCTCCGTATAAGACATAAAGGCAGAATGCCTGGCTGTTGGTAGCCTTCATTCAATTCCCCCAAATGAAACACCTTTGGCAACGCTTTCCACTCCTACTGTCCCCATTGTCCTCTCCATCAGTCCACAGCATCCTCTATCCAGTATGGGTATGAATCTTGAGATATCTAATGACATTTACTTAAGAATAACTAGAAATTATCCAAGCATAAGAAAATGAAGTCCCTGCAGAAGGAAAAGAGGAAAAGCCTCCAATGTACTATCCTTCCTTTTTAGTTAAATCTTATAGCATGAGTTACCTTTAATATGTGCTTCTAAGAAACTGCCCAAAACAATGTGTCATAGTGCTATTCGACATGGACAAAAGTGCAAAGCAGTGCAAGTTTGCCAAGGACAATTTAGTTTTGTCACATTGCATCCTGTTTTGTGACCATGATGAGTTTATATGAAGACGTTTATGCTTGTGCTTGTAGCAGTATAGGCACAAATATCTAAAAGCAAGATCAGATGGGTGTGGTATCTCACACCTATAATCCTTGCATTAAAATTTACCTTTATTGTAAAACTACCAGTTGAACCACATGCTTCCCACTGTTCTCAGCAAAAGGCACCTTAGTTAGAAGAAAGGTAGAGACTTTCTATGGAGGAGGAATCTGTAAGGATCGAGTTTTATCAGCTACCTGGGAGTCAGACCCCGACAGATCCTCCTCCACACTCCCTGGACCTTTTCCTGTCAAGTGGAGACTCTCACTCAGAAAAAAAATCTCCATTCTTTTGATGCAGGTCATTCATATTCAGATATTCTGCATTGTTCAAGCAACAAAAATTGAATAAGCACCTACTATGTGCACCAGTTGGCACTGTGTCAAAATGTACCTATGGGGAGTCCTTGGATCACTGGTGGCAGGTCTTCTCCTCTGCATTTTTCTCAAGAGCAGGCCTCAGGGGAGCATGTTTTCATGGAGTGAAAGAAGGGAAGGAAGAATGGGCTTTGGAAAGTGGCAGCTGTGTCATAGCAGTCAGCCTCTGTATGTGCGAAGGTCTCTCCAGAGGCCCCCGAAGCCTCCATGCTCTTCCTGGTACTGCCACAGTTCTTGAAACCATTCATACATTCTTCATTTCTTATTTATTTAAGTTCTGGGGTACATGTGCAGATCATGCAAGTTTGTTACATAGATATACATGTGCCATCGTGGTGGTTTGCTGCATCCATTGCCCCATCATCTACATTAGGTATTTCTCCTAATGTTATCCCTCCCCAATCCCCCCACCCCCTGCTATTCCTCCCCTAGCCCCTTACCCCCCAGGCCCCAGTGTCTGATGTTCCCCTCTGTGTCCATGTGTTCTCATTGTTCAACACCCACTTATGAGTGATAACATTCAATGTTTGGTTTTCTGTTCTTGTGTTAATGGAGCCAATACTTAAGTCATTAACAGTTTAGCTATCATTATACAACCAAGCACCCCTATTTTTCTAAGAGAAAGAAAATGAGTTATCTTTTAAATTTTTTTCTTCTTTTCTCTTTTCTCCTTTTCCCCACTCCCTACTTAGCTCTTTAAAAATGCAATTATAACCTTTATCTTCCCTTCACCAGACACTCCCTACAGAGCAAGCTTATCTACGCGCTTACTTAGAAGCTCCAGAGTCAAAAATTTCACCCACCAGGAGACTGCCTCAAGAGACAGCAGTCAATTTACAACCTAAAGCATGCCCACAACAAAACTCTCCCCTACCTGGAGGATATCTTGAGACAATGGTCACTTTACAATCTAGTTCTGCCCGTGATGGCACCCTCAACCACCTGGTACATAAGACCCAAAAGCAAGTAACCTCACCTGCTTACTCTCTTCCCTGCATGCCATTCATGCCAACCCTCCCTTTAAAAGCCCCTGCTTTCTGCCCCAAAAGCAAAGTGATACTCTTAAAGTCAGGAGCCTATACTTCACCTAAGCTAATCTTTGGCGTAAAAGTCATTTTATTGAGAATCTCCATACACTATTGGTGGGAATGTAAATTAGTAAACCACTACGGCGAACAGTTTGGAGGTTCCTCAAAAAACTAAAAATCAAGCTACCGTATGACCCAGCAATCCCACTGCTGGGTATATACCCAAAAGAAAGGACGTCATTATATTGAAGAGATATCTGCACTGCCATGTTTTTTGCAGCACTGTTTACAACAGCTGAGATTTGGAAGCAACCTAAGTGTCCATCAACAGATGAATGGATAAAGAAAATGTGGTGCATATACACAATGGAGTACTATTCAGCCATAAAAAGAATGAGATCCTGTCATTTGCAACCACATGGATAGAACTGAAGGTCATTATGTTAGGGCCCAGAAAAACAAATATCAAATGTTCTTATTTATTTGTTGACTCCGAAAGTCAAAACAATTCAACTCATGGACATAGAGAGTAGGCGGATGGTTACCAGAGGCTGGGAAGTGAAGTGGGAGCTGGGGGATAGGTGGGGATGGTTAGTGGGTACAAAAAAATAGAAAGAATGAATAAGATCTACTATTTGATAGCACAACAGGGTGACTATAGTCAATAATAATTTAATCGTACTTTTAAAAAATAACTAAAATAGTATAATTTGATTGTTTGTAACTCAAAGGATAAATGTTTGAGGGGATGGATATCCCATTCTCCATGATGTGATTATTCACTGCATGTATCAAAACATCTCATGTACCCTGTAAATATATATACCTATTATGTCCCACAAAAATTAAAAATAAAATTTTGTTTAAAAAGTCACTTTCTTTATACCAGACCTCACTCTTGTTAATTCAACTCTGCAAGGGGTGAGCAACTGAACTTGTGATTCAGTTAAAATTAGAGACTCAGACCCCTTCTGTTGAGAAAGAACAGGTCTCAAATGTTGCAAATCTCTTTTACCTTTCTCAAGATTCTAGCCTCTCCTATCGCCGATTTAGGTAAGAATATAAAATCATCAGGCCTGGGTTACATCATCTATCATCCTCTTTGATCCAAAATGTATACTTAATGGACAAAGGTTTTTTGAACAACTAATATGTGCTAAGTCTTAAGGTGGGTTCAAAAATGGCCAGGATCCATCAACTAATCAACGGATAAATAAAATACGATCTATGCATACAATGGACTATTATTAAGCCATAAAAAGTAATGAAGCACTAATGCTAGGATGCAACATGGATGAATCTTGAAAACATCATGCTAAGTGAAAGAAGCCAGACACAAAAGACCATATATTGTACGATTCCACCGATGTGAAATGTTCAGTATAGGAAAACGCATATAGTAGGTAAGTAGTTGCCTGAGGCACTAGAGGGTTGAGGGGTTGGGAGAAGATGCATATGGCTATTCGTGGGTTGGGAGTTTCTTGTTGAAGCAATGCAAATGTTCTAAAATTGATTGAAGTGATGATTGAACAACTCTGTGAATATACTGACAGCAATATTTCTCTTCCTGGCCCCCCTTTTGGGTGGTTTTTCTAGCATTGCTCTACCATGTCTAAAGCTCCTGGCACTTATACTCTTGAAGTCTTCTCTATCAGCTTTCCCAGACCCTCTGCTTTTTTCTTGGAATTAAGATTTGCCAGATCCTTGTTTGGCACTGACCTCTGATTGTTGGCCGAAACTACATGAGTTGGAATGCCTGGTCTGATCAAAGTAGAGGATCTAGTTGATTCTGGACAAATCACTCCACCTCTCTGAGCATGATTCCTCATTGGTAGAGTGGACTAAATGGTCTCTGAGTGATTTTCAAATATGACAAGTACTCTAGTTTCCTCGGGCTGCCACAAACTGCATGACTTAAAATAACAGAATTTTATTGTCTCATAGTTCTGGAAGCTAAAAGTCTGAAATCAAGGTGTCTGTAGGGCCATGCTCCCTCTGAAACCTATAGGGAAAGATCCTTCTTGCTTATTTTGGCATCTGGTGTTTGCCAGCAATCCACAGTATTCCTTACCTTGAAGACGCAGGACTCTAATCTCTGCCTCTGTTGTCACATGGCCATCCTCCCACTATGTCTCTCTTAAGAAGAGAAGTCATATTGGATTAAGGACCCACCCTACTCCTACTATGACCTCATCTTGACTAATCACATCGGCAACAACCTCATTTCCAAATGAGGTCAGTTTCTGAGGTCGTGGGGGTTAAGACTTCAACATATAATTTTGGAAGGATGCAGTTCAACCCATAACAACAACCATGGCTTTTCTTCTTTAGAAATTACTGAGAACTTCGTGAAAGTTGAAAATGCCCTTGTGAATGGGAGAGTCATTTCTGACTACCGGAAGAATAAAGGCAATTTTCTTATCAGCTATTAATAAAGCTATTATAACAATAGGGCCAGGTTTCCACTGTCATTATCCTTGAACTTAAAGCCATAATAGTATCGATTATTTCTAAGGAGTACAAGGGAAGGTTACATAACTGTGTTCTCTTCATTTCTGCCCTTAACTGCTTTCAGGGAAAGGGGAATAGATAAAGCCCCAAGGCCTTACTCGGCAATCAGTGCAAGACATAGCAATGTTTTGAACCTGAAGGAGACAATTCAGGGCTTACTGTGCCAATGACTCAAAATGGAAAATGGTCTTTATAAATGTCCCTCCAGTGTGCAAAGGGTAGAGACTAGAATTTAAAATTCATTAGATATTAATAAGAAAAACCAAAGCAAACAAGAAATCTACTTATGACCATAGAACATTGCCATTGGGAAGCTGTTTATTATTTGAGCCTTTTTAAAATTTCTTTTTTTTTTTTTTGGTAAGAAACATATTTCTAGGAGTAGAGAGAAAAGGCTCCTCTGTTTTGTGTACTGAGTCTTTCCCTCCTTTGATATTATCCCTGGACTATTTTAGGGGTAGCTCCCCAGTTATCTCAGTAATGATGACCCCGGAAACTTAGAGATGATGAACAGCCATGTCTGGGTTTGTGAGAAAAGCTCCAAATGCAGTTGTTCAAGCCAGAAGCCAGGGCCTTATTGTTGACTCTTCCCTCTCACCCCAACACCCAACCACTCATCAAGCAGTCTGCATTTGTCCTCCTAAATTCCTCTCCAACCCATCCCCCATCTCTGTGTCCAGCATCAACACACCTTGTCCAAGATACCTGCATTGCTCACTGGCTTCCTGGTATCCACCATTTCCTCCAATTCAGTTCCAGAAGCTAGAGTGAATCTTGTCAAAAGTGCGCCTTCTTCTGAATTAGGTTGACAATCTCAACTCCTGAACACGACCCACAGTCCCTTTGTGGCCTTCCATTTGTGCATCCCTCTGGCCTCCACTCTAAGCACCCCCACCACTTGTCCTGGGTTCATGCTAAGAACACACCAAACTCTCGTCTCAGCGCCTACACACATAGGACTGCCCCAAGGCACCTCTGACTCCAGACTTCACTTAGCTAATTCCTGCTCACCCTACAGGGATAGGTTAACCGTCACTGAGAGCAGCCTTCTTCTAACCTCCAAATCCCACGCAGATGTCCCCCTTATACTATCTTCTTAGCATTTGCCACAACTTTTGTTGGGTGAATGATAGAGAAATGAATAGTGTGGCTGCAACATGTGTCTTCCATTAGACTGTAGGCTCCAAAGATCAGGGAAGGTGACTTTTAGTCCATCACTCTGTCCCCAGTATTCGTCACCATGCCTGATACACAATAAAGGCTCTCAATAAATACTTTTCAGGTGAATGAATGAATGAACAAAGGTTCAGGTAGGCTTCTCTAGCTACACCCTAGCAAAGATACGGTAAGGGCAGGTCACACTGTCAGATGTCTCACTGTAGCAGTCATGCATAAGGGAAGGGCTTCCGCATTTTCCATGATCCCCTTGCTCACCCATGGTGGCAAATAATCTCGGGTGCCATGATGCTGATTCCGTGAGGCTCTGAGCCTGGGCAGGAATCATTTACATTCTTGCTGAATGTTGGGCTATGGTTCAGAGCACAGCATAGACTAAGAAGAAGGCAAAGGACATTATCGTCAAATGGAAGAAGTACATAAATTGAGTGCAACTATGTAGAAATCATATGATGGTCCATAAACAAATGTGGGCATAACAGCGAGTCTGAATTCAGGCTCATGGAAAGCTGGCAGGGCTCTGTCGGCATGTGCTAGTTAACTAGTTCTATGCCATCCTTCAAAGCAGAATTTCCCCAAGTTAATTCCACACATAAGTACTCCATTAAAAATGCTCCTGAAGTCAAACAGGTTTGGAAACAGCTTAGTTACTACAGTATTTCTCATATGCCTTGTGATCTCCAAAAGAGAACTATACTACACTGTGTCCCAAACTTGTTTGACCACGATTCCTTTTTTTGCAGGGCATCTCCTAGAACTAATATTCTCTCTCTCTCTTTGGAAATGCAGATTTGAAGGCATGAGATAGATTTACCCAGCCTATTGAGCCACTGAAAAAATTCCCAGGTATGTAACGACAGTCACCATATTGAAATGAATTGTTTTGTTTTTAAAACAAAAAAAAAAAAAAAAAAAAGAAACCAGCAATAATCTAGGCCATGTCCCTTGAGGCCTTTATATCAAGATGATTAGCTCCTTGAACTGGTTCTATTAGTTCTCTAGAGAGGACATTATTGCTTCTGAAGAGAGATGTGACAACAATGCAGATTATAAGTCAGAAGCGGTGAATAATAAAACTGTAAAAATGATAGATTCTTCTTTGGCATAGGGTGAAGAGGTTAACATTCATTTCTAAAGCATCGTTAGCTGTATAAAGGATAATTTTAGCACTTGACATAAACTGAAAACACACATAATCCTCCCATTTAGTGGACTAACCTTGGCTGTGGCTGAATGAGCTCTCTATCGACTTATTAGGGAATACAGTACTTTCAAAGATGTTAAATCCAGTGGGAATGACTGAAGCAATTAGTCTCTAATCTTGAGAGAATTTCAACCTTTGAATCAGCAAACCCTATCCAACCAAGGTTGAGTACCTAGAGATGATATTGTTTACACTGGAAACCAATATGGAATGTGTGGATGTATGTATAATGTACACATATTGTCACATGTAGAGTATGCATATACAGATAGAGATGCTCATTACTGACTGCTTAGTGCATATAAAGAAATGAAGAGAATAAAATTTAAAATAAGGAAAAGGGAAAATGAGAGCATGATGTAGTATTTTTCTATTTCTATTTAATGTTTTTTCCTAACATCCAGTTTATTGTGAAGTCACCAAAAAGAATCACCTCATCAAAATGCACACACACACACACACACACACACACACACACGAAAAACATAACCTGCCAGCCAAAGAAAGCCCAGGACCAGATGGATTCACAGCTGAATTCTATCAGAGGTGCAAAGAAGAAAAGAGCTAGTACTGTTTCTACCAAAACTATTCCAAAAAATTGAAAAGGAGGGACTCCTCCCTAACTCATTCTGTGAGGCCAGCATCATCCTGATACCAAAACCTGGCAGAGATGCAACAACAAAAAAAGACAACTTCAGGTCAATATCCCTGATGAACATCGATGCAAAAATCTTCAACAGGCTGGGTGTGGTAGCCCATGCCTGTAATCCCAGCACTTTGGGAGGCTGAGGCAGGCGGATCACTTGAGGGTAACAGTTTGAGACCAGCCTGGCCAACATGGTAAAACCCCCTCTATTAAAAATACATAAATTAGCCGGGTGTGGTGGTGCATACCTTGTAATTCAGCTACTTGGGTGACTGAGGCATGAGAATCACTTGAACCCAGGAGGTAGAGCCTGCAGTGAGCCATGATCATATCTCTGCACTCCATCCTGGGCAACAGAGCAAGACTTTGCCTCAAAAAAAAAAAAAAAAAGTCCTCAACAAAATACTGGCAAACTGAATCCAGCAGCGCATCAAAAAACTAATCCACCACAATCAAGTGGGCTTCATCCCTGGGATGCAAGCCTACTTGATTGTGGTGGATTAGTTTTTTGATTCAACATACTCAAATCAGCAGATGTGATTCATCACATAAACAGATCTAAAGGCAAAAATCACATGATTGTCTCAATTGGTGCAGAGAAAAGCCTTTGTTAAAATCCAACATTCCTTCATGTTAAACATTCTCAATAAAACAGGTATTGAAGGAAAATACCTCAAAATAATAAGAGCCATGTATGACAACCCCATAGCCAATATCATATCGAATGGGCAAAAGCTGGAAGCATTCCCCTTGAAAACAGGAAAGACAAAATCTGCATCATTCCCTGAGAAGCACTTCTTTTCCTGGCTCAGCCCATAGGCTAAAAAGAGGCCAACAGTGAGCAGATCTGTGGTGTGTGGTTCAACGTCTGGTGGTGGGAAGGAGAAGAGAAGAAAGAACTGGGAAGGAAGTAGGTATGCTTGCAGGAGAGAGAAGAAACAAGGCCTTGTGAGTGGGGAAAGACGCAGGTAGGAGTCAGTAGAGGGAAGGGATTTGTCTTTTGAGGCTTCTTCTATTTCACATCAGCTTCTCTCTGAGGCCATGTTTTTCAAACTTGGCCTATATCACCTAAAGGGCTTGTTAAAACGTAGTCTGGGGCATGCCGGACAAGTGTGCATCTCCAGTGAGTTCCCAGATGGTTCTGATGCTGCTGATTGGGGAACACACTTTGAGAATCACTGGCCTAAGCATCCCCTGAGTGCACTGCTCAAAATCAACAATTTCTACCTCCACCTTTGACATCACTTTGCTCCTGGTAACCTGGCACTTCTTTGTTTTATCTTGGTCATAGTAGATTGATCTCCTTCCTCTGTAAATTCTATAGGGGACTGTAGGGGACTGAAGGCTGTAAATTCCTGGAAGGCACAGACCACAGTTTACTCATGTCTGTATCCTCCAGAGCACCAGGTACAGTACGTATTAACAGTTGTTTAATCAATGTTTGTGGAATAAAATTCTAGAAAGTGATCTAATAAATGTGTATTATATAACTGATGCATACACTAACCTTTCTAGAGATTTACATGGTTTGTTTACTGATGGCAATAGCTTAAAACCAAACAAATGCATTTCTAATGATATCCACTTAAGCAATGCACCAGATCTGTTGAGGGGATATAGTTTGGGCAAAGATATGCTGACCAGTTCTTAAACCAAAATAGTGGTTTCTTCTGGCTTCCCTGTTCCTCTGACTTATTAGGACAGCTTTGCATCTCTCCTGAGCCTCCAACACTCAGAAGTTTCCAGTTAGCCACTAATCTGAACACACGATCATCATGTTCTGATCACAGAATATGAAACATTACAAAAGGAAGGCTCATTTAATTTTCACATGTGCACAGTCCAAAGATAAGGTGTGGCTCCTTATTCACATTACTCTGTGAACCAAAAATGAGCATAGGGAGCCACACCAGATGGAAGTGGCTCCCTATCTGCATTACTTTGTGAACCCAAAATATCTGAGACAGGACTCAGTCGATTTAGAAAGTTTATTTTGCCAAGGTTAAGGACACACCTATAAAACAACCTCAAAAGGGCCTGACAACATGTGCCCAAGGCGGTTTGGGGACAGCTTGATTCTATACATTTTAGGAAGACATGAGCCATCAATCAATATATATATGATGTATATTGGTTTGGTCCAAAAAAACTGGACAACTTGAAGCTGGGAGGGGGCTTCTAGGTCACAGGTAGATAAGACACAAAAAACTGCATTCTTTTGGGTCTCTGATTAGCCTTTCACTGAATATACAATTCACATGGGAGAGGAGTTCGAGACCAGCCTGGCAAACATGGCAAAACCCCATCTCTACTGAAATACAAAAATTAGCTGGGTGTAGTGGTGGGTGCTATAATCCCAGCTACTTGGGAGGCTGAGGCAGGAGAATTGCTTGAACTCGGGAGGCAGAGGTTGCAGTGAACCGGGATTGCCCCACTACAGTCCAGCCCCGGCAAAAGAGCAAAACCTTGTTTAAAAAAAAAAAAAAAAAAATTGTAATCGTTTTGACTGTAAAATATAATTTCCATAAACCCTTTTATGTAAGGAGTGGGTTAATGCTCCAAGAAAACTTGTTAATCCGACATAGGGGCCTGTATGCTGGTCTTGCATCAGTGTATCTTTGATATTAATGGTTAATTTACAGAGAAACTAAACTAATTGTATCTCTCAAAACTGGCCCTTACAGTCTCTTACACCCACCTTTTCTGGGATAGTCCCTGGGCCTTGAGGAGTTAAATAGTTTTAATTTCTGGCCCAGTGCCTCACAAACACAGCTTACTTTGCTTGGCATCTTCTACCAGGTCTGAAGATGAGGTTTTAACTGCTGTCAGTGTTTAAGGTTCAGCAGGACTTGATGTCCTTTTTAGAACCAGGAATCAAAGTCCTGTAACTTAATGGCACAAAGACTTTAATAGCAAAATACAGAAAGTTACATGGATGTGATAACCCTAATTTAAAAACAAATTTTCAAATCTCAGTTTTTTCTAAGCAAATCAAAACTTAGTAACAATGGCATAGGAATTATTTCCTTGCAGTGTAAAATTTGTTTGTTAGACCAGTTACCAAACGGCAAAAGAAAAGACCTGCAGTGCAATTGCTTTTCCCTATGGGTGTCCATTTAGATAATCTGCAAGTCAAACAAATGAAAAGGGTACTTCAATTAATTAGACATAGGAAGAGTGTTTCTTGGGTAATAAGTGAAAATTTTTGGATTCATAGGACAATTTAAAGCCAAGAGCACAGAATGTTATGATGGAAGAAAATATTTCTGTTAGGCCTTTAAGATAAAACATTTTTAGCATCAGACTTCAACAAACAGAACCTAAGGGGAAAAAATCTTACAGGGGCTGAAAATGAGTTGAAGGATAGAGTTATCATTTCAGGCCTTTTAAAAAGGGAGAGAAAGCTGAAAACAGTGAGACACAATAAAGTTGAGTTTTGGGTTAAGAAAATTAAAATCTCATGTAATTGTATTAAGAATAAATCAATACTTTAAGAAAATTCCATTGTTTACCCAATTCTTTAGTATATAAGTGCTTTTTAAATATTAAAGCCCAATCTCTAGAAAGACCATCATAAATAATTTCCCTTTAATTATAGGCAACCTGATCATAAGGAGCTTTTTTTCCTATAAATTCTCTTTTTACTCCTTATTGCAATGTACACAGGCCATTCAAGACACACTTGGACTTCATGATTTGTCCTGAATATCCCTCTTTCCTAAACAACCAGTCATTTTATTCTAGGACAAAAATTTACCATACAAGGTTCTTTCTCATATAAAATTATTTTGCTTTTAACCTTTCTTGCCAAAAATACCTCTTTATAACTTTTTTTACATTGCTTTTATTTACTGGTTACCTTTACCTTGTCTTATAAATAACTTTTAAATAATCTTTGATTAGACATAAATTATTTTCTTTTAAATAAGAACACATTTCGTTTTTTTAGAAATAATGTTTTCCTATCATTTAAAAAAAAATTGGAGGTTGGGCGAGGTGGCTCACACCTGTAATGCCAGCGCTTTGGGAGGCTGAAGTGGGTGGATCACCTGAGGTCAGGAGTTTGAGACCAGCCTGACCAACATGGTGAAAACCTGTCTCTACTAAAAATATAAAAATTAGCTGGGCATAGGGGTACATGCCTGTAATTCTAGCTACTCAGGAGGCTGAGGTAGGAGAATTGCTTGAACCCAGGAGGCGGAGGTTGCAGTGAGCCAAGATCACTCCATTGCACTCCAGCCTGGATGACACAGTGAAACTCCATCTCAAATAAATAAATAAATTAATTAAATTAAATTGGAAATGATCCATTCAGTGAGTATTATGTAACCTTAGATTTTAAATTCTTAAGTTTATTTATAAGCATTTATTTCATTACATTTACCTAACTAACTTTTAAAATAGTTTACCCAGATTACTTATAAAAACTGTGGTAGTTATCATTTAAAGTTATTTCCTTGTTAACCATTTTGTAACCTGTGAATTTCAGGTTTTCCTAAGTAAGAATCTTAAGATTAGAGAAATGGTTTTTTTGGTGTGTGTGGTTTCTTTTGCCAATAACTCAGGATTTAGCTGTTTTCATTAATCAAACAATATTAGATACTTTATTTATCAAATTTTACATAAAGATACTTTTCCTTTGGGCTGCATTCATAGCTTTATAACCCTTATGCCAAATTTTGACATGCAGCAGAGATAAAATATAAAACCACTTTACCAATAAATCTAAACGATAATGTATGTTGACAATTCTGAAGCCATTTCTAATTCTATTTGATAAATAATTTCAAAATCATCTTATTTATTAAAACTGTACTTAAGTCATATAAACTGGAAAAAGCATTTGACTTAAAGTCTCTATTTTTTTCTGATAGTTTGATTTTGGTTGGGTGCAGTGGCTCGTGCCTGTAATCCCAGCACTTTGGGAGGCCAAAGTGGGCAGATCACTTGAGGTCAGGAGGAGTTCTAGACCAGCCTAGCCAACATGGTGAAACCCCATCTCTACTAAAAATGCAAAAATTAGCTGGGCGTAGTGGCACACGTCTGTAATCCCAGATACTTGAGAGGCAGAGGCACAAAAATCACCTGAACCCAGGAGGTAGAGCTTGCAGTGAGCTGACACTGCGCCACTGCACTGTAGCCTGGTTGACAGAGCAAGACTCTTGTCTCAAAAAACAAAAAAACAGTATTTAAGTGCTTTTCTAAAGCCAATTAAGTAGAGTTTGTTTATATATTTTTAGTATTGAAACATTATATACATGACACAAAAATACACAGATCTTATAGATTCATAAGGCCTCTTTTTTTTTTCTATTTCAGACTTCCAATTTCTTGATGACCCATTTTATTACCCTAGGTAGTTGTCAGCTAGATAGCCCTAAATTTGCATACCAAAGGAACAACTCTTAGGTGCAAAATCAGGTATCAAAATTTATATCTCAAGGTACAGAGAGAGAGTCTGGTGGTGCTAGGAGATTAAAGACGAATGCCAAATCAAACAACTTTATAGAAATCTATCATAGGATTGTATAAGGAGACTACTTTTATTTAGATAGGTAGTTCTATTAAATAAATGGAGTCTCTATGTTTTAACTGGATCTCTGAGCTGTGGGCAGAGCCCACACTGAATCCTGGGTCTCCAAAAAGAGAGAATTATTATGGGGTTAGACCATGAGATGTTTTTACAGTGCTTTTTTTTTTTTTTAATAAAGACATTTCTCTAAACTACACTCTTCCTTACTTTAAACACCCAAGATAAACCTCTGTTATAATAACTATTTTAGTTAAAAAATAAAGAAAGAAAAAAATCAGGTAATACAATAAAAAAGCAAGCCATTTAAGATCTGAGATGAACTTGTTTACACTCTCGGTGTTCCATAAGGAAAAACAGAGGTTTCTCCCCAAAAGGGAGTCTGACACTGTCAGTTTTCTTTAAGGAATCCCACGCTATTTAGAAACTGTATTAGGTTCCTCATGGAGCAGAGTGTGGCAAAAGAAGAGACAGCGGAAGCAAATGGCAAAAACACAACTCAGTCTACTAAGAAGAGAAAACAAACTTTTTCTCAAAAAAAACCAAGGTCCTAGGAGAGAAAAAAAAAAAAAACCATAACAACCTTTTAAAATGCGCGCGCACACTCTCTCTCTCTCTCTCTCTCTCACACACACACACACATACATCTTGGCTATTGGCTTTTAATTAAGGTGAGTTTTAATTACTGAGCTTCATTAAAAAAAACTTTAAAATCCTATTACCATATTTTAACTAGGATAAATTGCTGATATTTCAAAAGTAACACAAATACCAAACCAGAAAGGGCTTTAGAAACCAAACCCAGGCTGTCTTGGTGAAAAAAGAAAAAAACTGAGGGCAGAACCTTAGGTATGGAACGAGCGCTGGGAGCGACAGCCATTGTTCTTTCGGTTTGGCTTGGCTAACAAAAGGTGGCTTTATTATGTAAATAGAGCTCTCTCTTTTTTCCCGTTTGCTGCACTGTTTCTCTTTCTCCTTGCTTTTTTTGTTTCAGTTGTGGAATTTAGCCTATTCAGAGGTCTTGTTCCCCATAAGTTGGAACTTTCCTTCAGATTTGATTAAGTTGGATAGAGTTGGTCAAACCCAATGAGGAAAAGACCAAAACAACCCAAACGGAAAAAAAAACAAAGTACAAAAAACAGCTAAGCAAAACAATCGCAGATTATATAGGTTGGTGCAAAAGTAATTGTCGTTTTTGCCATTAAAAGTAATGCAAACCCACAATTACTTTTGCATCAGCCTAATATATTATTACCGAGCGCTCTAATGGTAAGGATAAATTACAACCAGCTTATTGTTAATCTTAACTTTAGCCAAGAAAAAAACCCAATTCAGCTACTTACCTAGGAGTGTGGCTCAGGCTGAAGACTGCTCTCCATCATCTTTGAAGCAGGAAAAAACTCAAACTTGCCTTCCCTTGGAAGTGAGCTGAAATTCCAGAAAGAAGTTACCTGCACTCGTCATCACGGAAGCAGGGAAACTTGCCTTCCTTGTTGGAAGCAAGTGAAACTCCAGAAAAGGAGTTCCACAGCAAAATAAACTTTAGATCTCAACCAAATTTGGGGAGATCAGGGATTCTCTTGGTCGGGGGTGGGGGTGTTGCCCACGCCTCAGCCAATTGTCCTATTTGCTAAAGATAGCTCAAGCTGGTACCAAGCACCAGTAGGAGATTTGTTCAAAGGTCAGGGGTACCTCCACTCAGAAGCCCTTCGTGGTTACCAATTTGTGAATCCAAAACATCTGAGACAGGCCTCAGTCAATTTAGAAAGTTTATTTTGCAAAGGCTAAGGATGCACCCATGATACAGCCTCAAGAGGTCCTGGCTACATGTGCCCAAGGCCCAAGGTGGTGGGGGCACAGCTTGGTTCTATACATTTTAGGGAGACATGAGACATTAATCAATATGTATAAGATGTACGTTGGTTCAGTCCAGAGAGGCAGGACAACTCGAAGCAGGGGAGGGGGCTTCCACATCATAGGTAGATAAGAGACATTTGTTGCATTCTTTTGGGCCTCTGATCAGCCTTTCACTGAATATACAATTCACATGGAAGGAGGGTAGAGAACTAGTCACTCATGCCTTAGTCTAGCTTAGTGAAACTACAGGGTAGGGGAAGCAATCAGATATGCATTTGTCTTACGTGACATTGAGCTCTGTCTGTCCTTTGTCACCAAGGATTTTTCTGTGGGGAAATTGTGAGGGAGGTATTTTCTTTTTTTTTTTTTTTTTTTTTTAAATCTTTGTAGCTACTGTATATTATTTAGGAATAAAATGGGAGGCAGGTTTGCTTGACGAACTTCCCAGCTTGACTTCCCTTTAGCTTAATGATTTGGGGGACCCAAGACTTATTTTCCTTTCACAACTCCCACTGGTATATTTAAGGGGGAATTCTTTTGTGCCTACAGCATTGTTAGTGGAATATGGAGCCACAGCAAGGGATGGGCCCAGCTGGGATTTATCACCACGGGGCTTGGACTCTTTCTCATGCGTCAGCACCAATCACTGCCAATAGGGGGCAGCAACAATTTGTCTATAGCCTTTAGGCTTTGGTTTTCGACTCGTGGAGCTCAGGCTGTGGAATCTCCATTGTTTTTTCTCTGAAACCTGGCTTCTCATCTGTCTGCGGACTCAAGTCCTCCTCCTGCCAATATTACCCAGCCACAAAACAAATGCATTGAACCTGAGAAAACTGGTGAGAGGCTAGATCTACTGTAAATCAGAGAATGGGCTCTCATAAAAGGAGCAGTTTGGGACAACCTAATCCTTCACAGTTTGACGATTTCTAGGTTCAATCAGTTGAGGCCTTAACCTGTAAACTCAAGTGAAAATCTTTTATTGGCTCCTGGTGATGTCATTCCTGGTGAGTGTGGGAGAACTGGTTTTCTAGGTGTGGGGATTCTTTATTCTCTGAAACATCCACTAGGAAACGCCCTGAGGCCTTTCACCTTCTGTGGTGCCAAGGCCTGTCATGTAACTGGATACAATGCTTTTCCCAAACAGACTACACACAACAGGAAACTCAAAAACTAGAGACGCAAAGTGGGAATAAGTGAAATAAACTGTAAGAGTAGTGGTTCTTGACCTTGGCTGCACACGGGAATTGCCTGGGAGCGTCGGCAAGGACCAATGCCCCCCTCCCCTCCCCCGAGATTTGGATGAACTGGTCTGGATGCAACTGGGGCAGCTGGAGTGTTGAAAGGTCCCCAGGTGGTTCCCATGTGCAGCCGAGACAGAGAACCATTGTCAGAAGTGCAGTCTTTGGTCCTCAGGCCTACTAACTACTTTAGATTTCTTATGCTTTGAGCACATTTAAAATCCCAAACTTAATAAAACAAAGTTAGCACGCAGAGAAATAGGAACCTGATTAAAATAGAACATAAGTCAATTTGGTTTTGTTTTAAATCTTCAATAGCCACCATGAATTCTGCTCCCAAAGGCCAATCATGCTAGCCTGCTGTTTGCATTGTTCACTTCTGAACGAAGCACTTGTGTTTGCTGACCTTCAAACACTTCCAGGTTGTCTAAGAGGAAGCCATGTGGCACTTTGACTTTTGTGTGACCTGGCAATTTGTTTACACCAAATCCTTTAACCCTCTGCAGCTGACAGTGGAGAATACAGTGTTTTCATATGCTGCCTAAGCTCTATGGGGGAAGGCTTTAAACTTGATTTAGGTCAAGTTGGCAGTGACTCAGGTGATCCCCCAGGAAACTACACTTCCACAGCCAAAAAGTGGCTATCCACCACCTTAGGCATGACGGTTTCAGTGGTGAACCTACTATGAAGTCCCATAACTCTCTTGGTTAGTTAAAGTAATTGTACCTGACAAGGGTCGGCAGAATTGGAGGGGTGTAGAATGGTTTTGAGGGTGCAGTGGAAAAATCAGTTTTAGAGTATGATAAGCCAGCCTCAACGCTCAATCACTCTTACCAACTGTGAGATCTTACGTGGGTTTATCAATGGCTGTGAGCTTGACTTGCCCATCTATACTATAAAGGAATAAAAGCCACTTCAGGTGGTTTTTCTTAAATACATGGAATAAACTTGTCATGTGCTGGTAAATGTTTAACAACTGCTTCTCAAGGTGGTGGGGGCAGCCCTGATTTGGAGTATTTCCATGGTGTAAATATTTTTACCATGGCGGATCTCAAGACACCGATGTGACAGCACTGAATGTGGAATTGGGAAGAGATACACGCCATCTGGGATAAACCATCTTCTAGCACCTACCTAGAATGCAGCAGGCACTCAGGATGTTATCCCCTGCCCTTCCCCCTCATAGGAGCATCTATGCTGACAGAGACCTTTGCTATTATTAAAGCATTTTTACAAACAGTATCTCATTACATTCTCAGGTGAGATGGACAGGGCGGGTCTTATTTCTATGTTTTACATATGAGAAGTCTCAGGCTCAGAGAGACTGGATAAAATTACTCAGGGGCACACAGCAAGTAATCTACAAAATGGGCATGGTAGGCAGAGTAGCAGCCCTCAAAACATGTCTACGTCCTAATCCCTGGAACCTATGAATATTTGGTTACATGGCAAAATGGAATTTTGGCTGCAGATGGAATTAATACTGCTAGTCAGCTGACCTCCAAGCAGCGGGAGTGTCCTGGATTATCCAGGTGGGCCTAGTATAGTGACAAGGGCCCTTAAAAGTGGAAGAGGGCAGCTCAAGAGGAGACTCAGGGGGAAATGTGACTATGCAGGACTGGTCAGAGAGATGTGACATTGCCAGCTTTGAAGATAGAGGACGGGGCACAAGCCAAGGAATCTCTATGGCCTATAGAAGCTGGAAAGGCAGGGAAGCAGCTTCTCCGCAAGAACCTCCAGGAAAAGACATAGCCTGCCAGGAACCTTGATTTTGGGCCTGTGAGACTTCTGACCTCCAGAACTTGAAGATGACCAATTTACGTTGTTTAAGCTGCTCCATCTGTGCTCCGTTTGCTACCTCAGGGATAGGAAACGAATCCAACGCGACTGGCAATCAGGTCTCCTCATGGCTCAAATCTCAGCTCAAATTTCACCTCCTGAGGGAGCCATGTTTTTCCTGCCCTTTCTAGGCCTCTGGTTTCTCCTGAGTTCTCATAATACCTGGCTTTAGGCACTCACCAGATGTTTACGAATCTTTGCATACCTGCTGGTCTTCTCCCTAATCCCAAAGTGGCAAGAATATTCTTTTTACTTTGCATTACTTTCCACTAGCACAGCTCCTTCCCCAAGACCACAGCATAATAACTGCATTCAGAATGTGTATGAAAATAGATGAATGAATGAATGGGAGCTGACATTAGCAACAGTACTACACCCCAGCACCACCAGGAATCACGATGCTGAGTTGTCACTGTTGCAGAAAAATTAAAAGCAACTCTTGGTGGTATCCTGAGCTACCTACCCCCTTCCTGCCGGAAAGATCAAGACTTCCCATCTTCTCACTGGGCCAGAGAACCTTTTCCTCCAGAAAGCAGCGTGCATCTGTTAGCTTCTTTTGTCTTTTGCAGGAAAAGGAGGATTCTGGCTCCAGACTGAAGAGGGACAGGCGTGGTGTGTGGGTTCACAGAGCCCCAGACTCCAGACTCTGATGCCAGCATCTTTGTCTCAGCAAAGCTCATAAGTAGATTTTGGGTCCTTAAGGCAGTCACTGATTTACTGTTCTCATTTATCAAGTGTGAGAAATACTAGCTCTGTGCTTTGCTTACTTCTAAGACTTATGAAAAAGGAACAAAGGCAGCCTTTGAATACTGCCACAAAATACACTGAGAGCAGACATGACCACGTGCTACAAAAAGTCAGGGCTACGTAAGAAAGTTCACATCGGCATGGGAAGTGAAAGTGAGCCATGTCACTATGTGTGTCATGTGACAGCTGTGGGGAGTGGAGCAGCTCACTGAGCCTTTTTCCTCGTGTGTAAGATGGGGATAATGATAGCTCCCACTCACTGACCACCTCCAAAGTGCCTGACCCTGCTCTAAGCCTTCACTGTCATCCTGATTTTATAGTTAGGCAGCTTGTCAGTTTCAGAAGCAGAACTGGCTACACAGTTGGCAACTCCAGTGCCCTGGTTCAAAAATGATTAAGAATTTCAAGATGGTGGCAGCAGAGCAATAAACCAAGCCTGGAGTCCTCCTGAGCGTGGCTCCTATGTGACTGCACAGGCTGCACACCCTGAGCAGAATTAGTAGAAAAATCCCGCAGCCTGATTCCAGAACCTTGCATCTTAACATCTATGCCACAAGGGCTGTCTCCTAAGATGGCCGTGAGGTTGGAAGTGAGACTAAGGCATTCCTGGCAGAGGGCACAGTGTGAGTGACAATCTGGAAGGACAGGCGTAGACAGGAAGATGAGGAAGGAATGATAAACTCTCATGGCTAAAGCTTTGGTGACCTGAAGGAAGCAGAAGTGTGCCTGCAAACTGCGCCCTCCCTGAAGGCCAACACAAGGCCCTTTTACTGCATAGGCGGCTGGTGGTGGGGAGCGCTGGAAGGCTTAGGACAGGGGGCGGCAGGGACACAGTCAGGGAACTGCTGGTAGGGGAAGTGTGAAGCAGAGCAGCCTGGGGCATGGGCACCCGCTAGAGGAGGTCATTATAGCCACACTTCAGGAGTTTTATGAGAGGCTCAGAGAGTAGAGGAAGGAAATAAGGAAGTGAAGGACTTCAAGGTAAGTGGAAATTATAACTTTGGAACACAATCTGGAAATAGGGAACTGGGGAAAAGGAAGAGCTTCTGATGCCTACTGGCCTGGCCTTTTGTTTGGAGGCTGTCAGGCCCATATGGGCTGTCATCATGTACACAGACTGCCTTTGCACACGTAGAAAATGGGGTACGTATCTTCAGGAAGTAGAAACTCTTTGAGCAAAAGAAATCGATTTAGCTTCCTGAAAAGAACAGCTGTTACTGGCTATAAACTCAGTCATTTCTCAATTTGGGTTTTTCCCCCAAAAATATTTCCTTCCAATTTTCAGAGGCATAATCAGGTCTGTGATTATGTTGCTTGCACATAATTAGATCACACAGCAATAATAATAATAACTGTAAACTCTGGAGGAAACAGTGCAATTAAAACGAAACAAAACTAGAAAGAAAAAAAATCTCCCAAACCTCTCCCAGGTTCTTCTCTCAAACTTGGTAGGGGCCCCAGGAGTGGGGCACTTCAAGCCCAGTGAAGAAATCAACACATTTTACACCAAAATATATTTCTTTGACATATTTTGAGACGGCTGTTCAGAGGGCTTGCAAAGAGAAGCAGCCCTGAGAAGTTGTCTCAGGTGGCGAAGATTTGCATGCGCAGAGAAAATCTACATTGATGCAGCTGGGCTTTCTCTGAGGCTCTCTCTTGTCCATATCTAGGAAAAATTAACTGGGAGTCTGACACCTTTAAAGGTCTGAAAGAAACATTTACTATCTATTCTGTCTGAGAGCTGTTACCTCTGAGCTTTCTCCTAGGTAACAGAAACACCTTTGCAAGCCAGGCCTCCTCTTCTCCCCCTGCCATAATCTTTTTGCCAAGATCCAAGCCCCCAGACTTTCTGTAACCTCAACATGGTATAGAGGCTTCTGCACCCCATTGCAGGGGTTAGTATTCACTCTGTGGTTCTCCTCCACGTGCACATTAATAGATTTGTATGTCTTTGCTCCAATTAATCTGCCTTTTTATTATTATTTTTTTTTTTCGAGATGGAGTCTTGCTCTGTTGCCCAGGGTGGAATGCAGTGGTCTGGTCTCGGCTCACTGCAACCTCTGCCTCCCAGGTTCAAGCAACTCTCCTGCCTCAGCCTCCCAAGTAACTGGGATTACAAGTGCATGCCACCACGCCCGACTGATTTTTGCATTTTTAGTAGAGATGGGGTTTCACCATGTTGGCCAGGCTGGTCTCAAATGCGTGACCTCATGATCTGCCTGCCTCAGCCTCCCAAAGTGCTGGGATTACAGGCATGAGCCACCGCGCCCCGCCTATTATGTATTTTGTAATGCTCTCTCTCAGCAGAGTCAGGAGCATGAGTTATTGTTGTGTGGGGCATGCTGAGTTTATGGGGGCTGTGGGATATCTAAGAAGAAATGACTACTAGGCTGTTGCGTATGTGGTTCTTTATTTTATTTTAGAGCCAAAGCCTCACTCTGTCACCTAGGCTGGAGTTCAGTGGCAAGATCTGTTTTTTTTTTGTTTTTTTTTTTTTTGAGACAGTCTTAATTCTGTTGTCCAGGTTAGAGTGCAGTGGCACCATCACAGCTCACTGTAACCTTGAACTCCTGGGCTCAAGCACCCTCCCACCTCAGCCTCCTGAGCAGCTGAGATGACAGGCAGCTACCACCACACCTAATTTAAAAAAAAAAATGTTTTAGGCGTGTACCACCGTAACTAAAACTTGGGCATGGGCCACCACACCTAATATTTTTAAAAATGTTTTTGTAGAGACGGTGATCTTATTATATTGCCCAGGCTGGTCTTGAACTGCTGGCCTTATGGATCTTCTGGCCTCAAGCATTTCTCCAGCCTCAGCCTCCCAAAGTGCTCAGATTATACCTAGTGCACCCAGCCTATTAATCTGCATTTTTTGAGTTGATTTTTCAGTGAACCTTCAGAGGGCGAAGGGGAGGTTTTCCCTTGGCTCCTACACTGGATTCAAATCCTAGCTCCCACTTCCCAACGATGTGACTTTGGGCAAGTCAGGTAACCTGGGTCTCTTCTAGAACATGAGGGAACCATTCCAGACTTACCTCAACCATACCACATTGCCTTCTTCTGAAGCTTAAATGAGAAATGTTTAGGCTACTCCTCGGCATGCAGTAAGCAGCCCATAACTGTCAGATGTTAACATAATCTCCAGATTTTCTACAATGATTCCCAAATGACATTTAAGATCAGAAACATCTATGTAATTATCATATTCCTATCATTGTTATGTATTCTTTCTTTCCCAATAAAGAATGAAGTTCATGAGGTTGGGTCAAGCCTTATGAAAACCCTAGAGGCGTAGGCAGAAGGGTTCAAAGGCTCTTCCTCTTATATGGGCTAGTAATAAACAGGGTCCCTAACAGAACAGCAGAAACCTGACTTGAGCAAGTTCCTGAGGGAGGGGAAGCTGACGCCCACATCAGCACCTGTTTTCAAAGAGGAGCGGTCTTGGCTCAGAGGCATGGTTCACGCCTGTAATCTCAGTACTTTGGAAGGCTGAAGTGGAAGAACTGCTTGGGCCTAAGAGTTCAGGTCTAGCCTGGGCAACATCATGAGACCTTGTCTCTAGAAAAAAATTAGCCAGGCATGGTGATGTGCACCTGTGATTCCAGCTACTTGGGAGGCTGAGATTGGGAAGATTGAGTGAGCTATGATCGACCACTGTACTCCAGCCTGGGCAACAGACCAAGACGCTTTCTTTAAAAAACAATGAAGAGGAGCTCCCCAGATTAATAGCAATATCCCCAGTTTTCATGATTCAGCTGCCCCGTATGGTTCTCCTCACTCAAGGAGCATTATTTATGGAGGGCCGTTGTTGCTATGTCCTGGAGCTACAGAGAGAAATAGGGCCCAGGCCTACCACTGAGAAGATCCAGCCTGACAGAGAGAGGAGACAGAGAACACACAAGTGGGGCCAGATGCAGTGGCTGACACCTGTAATTCCAGCACTTTGGGAGGCTGGGTGGATCAGCAGAGGTCAGGACTTTGAGACCAGCCTGGCCAATATGGTGAAACCCTGTCACTACTAAAAACACAAAAATTAGCCAGGTGTGGTGGTGCACACCTGTAGTCCCAGTTACTCGGGAGACTGAGGCTAGAGAATTGCTTGACCCCAGGAGGCAGAGTTTGCAGTGAGCCAGGATTGTGCCATTGCACTTTAGCCTGGGCGACAGAGAGAGACTTCATCTCTCAATAAATTTTAAAAAAAAGAACACACAAGTGGCAGCTATCGGGACAAATGTCACTGCAAAAGACCTTCCAAGGGGGGGTTTCGGGGGTGAGGACTGCATTTTGCCTCAGGGTGACAAAGAAGTTTCACACAGTGGGCCACCATTTAAGCCTCTACAATGACTGACAGGAAACTTTGCCGGGTGTTGGTGATCTGTATCTTGATGCGGAGTGTGGTTATGCACAGGTACATGGTTGTCTAACACTCATCGAGGTATATGAATTCATTTTATTTCAAGTTAATTAAATCTCAGTCAGGTTGATCGTAAAGAGTCGGAAATGTCATGTTAGCACTTGGTGGGCTCTCAGGAGCCGTCTGCAGAATGAGACCAGGAGTATGGAGGGTGGTTCTGGCGCTTTCTGCCTCCCCCGGAGCTGGCTCCACATGGCTCCTGGCTCTGAATCCTGCTTTTGGGTGGCCACAGGGAGAAGACAAGGCTGAAGCCAGCCTCCACAGGAACGGGTCCACTAGCAAGGCCCTGCAGGGCCTCAGGGAGCTCAGAGGGAGGCTTGCTTTTGCTTGCTTGTCTGAACACAGGCCCGCCTTGAGTGAACACAGGCCCCACCTTGACTAAACACAGGCTTCTTGCTGGGCGGGCCAGCTCTGAGCCCTGTAGGCCACGTTATCAGGCTGGTGGCCCCCATCTGCTCTTAGAGTCCACATCTCCATTGGGTTGAGCTCTCAGCCACCTCCACCTAAGCTGCTCTCTTCTGAAACTTTCTTCTTCCTCTGCCTCCCCTACTTCCCCTTACCCCCTCCTCAGTCTTCCCATTCTCTCTCCCGTAGGGCAGAGGACCCAGTTGGGGCAGGGCTGACAGGAGCCCCTAAAAGGAGGACTTAGAGGCCTGAGACTTGCAGAGAGAGAGAGAGAGAGAGAGTGTGTGTGTGTGTGTGTGTGTGTGTGTGTGTATGTGTCTATGTTTGGGAGAATTTGGATAAAGAGACAGGCCAGGTGCAGTGGCTGTCACCTGTAATCCCAGCACTTTGGGAAGCGGACGTGGGCACATCACTTGAGTTCACGAGTTCAAAATCAGCCTTGCCCACGTGGTGAAACCCCGTCTCTACTAAAAATACAAAAATTAACTGGGTGTGGTGGCACGCACCTGTAATCCCAGCTACTCAGGAATCTGAGGCACAAGAATCGCTTGAACCTGGGAGGCAGCGGTTGCAGTGAGCCGAGATCATGCTACTGCACTCCAGCCTGGTGGACAGAGCGAGACTCCGTCTCAAAAAAAAAAAAGAGAGCGAGAGACACAGCTGAGGTAGTAATGTGCCTGTGAGAGTGCCTAAGTTGTCACCCTCAGGGTAGCCTTGTCAGAGGAAATATAGGAGGCCCAGTCAAATTGGAATTTCACAGAAATAAAATAATTTTTATGGTCTCAAATATTTCATGGGACATGTTCATGCTAAAAACTATTTGTTATTTCCTGAAATTCCCCTTTAGATTAGAAGGCATCTTCTATTTTTATTGGCTGAATCTGGCGAGCATCCCTCCGGGTGTGATGGCGGGAAGGGGGGAGAACACAGACGTTCCCTGTTATCTCCCTGAGCCCCGCGTGGCCCCCTCAGGGAAGCACGAGCCAGGGTCACGTCCATCCCATTCTCCTTCACCAGGGGCAGCAGAAGCCAGGCCACTAGTGGCAGTCACTTCAGTGAAAGTAGAGCAGGCGGATGGCAGTGTGTGAGGCTTTTCTGCTCTGCTTCTGTAGAAGTGATTATCCAGTAACTAGTGGGGATTGGGCAGTTGGCAGATGCCTCCCATGCTTTAAAGCCACACAATGCAGGCGAATGTGGGCACAGATGAGAGGCTGAGAGGTAGGATGTCACCTCTGCCCTCGCCAGCCTCACCTGTTTTCCCAGGCGTCCCCCATCCACTACCCACGTGGATCCTCCCTCACAGAGCCCCCATTCAGGGCCCCATTGGCACTTCACTCTTGAGGGAGGCCTAGGAGAAGCCAGTGGAAAGTTACTTCCACATAAACGGTCAGACAGACGGATGATGAAACCACAGGAAGCCACAGCTCCTCCCCTGCCGAGGCACCAGGCCAGAAGCCAACCTGTTGGGCTTGGGACCCTTTCTGGCCTTGCTAGGGGCTCAGACACCCTGGGGAAGTCCGTTACCGTGTGTCTCAAGTCTTCACTTATGGATGGGATGCTAGCTGCCCTCTCACGCCCACACAGGGCTGTGGGGAGGCACGGGTGAGCTAGCAGATGCAAAATAATGGCAAAATTAAGAAAGTACCTGTCCAAATGTACACTTTCATAGTGGTTCAATCTGGCCACACGTGCTTCTACTTAGAGAAACCCCACACATGAATATTCAGGCGCATTTACACATCACTATATGATTCTACGAGCAACTTCCCTACCTCACTGAAAATATGATTCACTTCACCAAAATGTAATGTGTGGTCACATTCTACAAGGAAAATATCCAAAGCACAGCCGCTGTACTGAAGTATTCTGTACCCAGGATACTTCTCAACTGGGCCTAGGATGGGCTGGCTGACTACCCTTGCATTCTAGAACGGGTTCTACTGCACAGTGGTTAGGGTTATGATAGCAATCGACTTGAAAATAACTGTCCTTCCTGCCCCTTTAAGAATACGAGTTCCTTCCCTTGCAGATAAGCAGGAAGTCCCCTCCCTCTGTCTTGGTGCTTGGTGGTATGTTTCACTTCCTTTCAAAGGTGTTTTCTTACTAAAGAAACCCCAACCCTAGGGTCACATTCTGTTTCTTTCAAAGGCATAGTCAACTGCCTGTTGTTGATTCTGTGAAAAGTTTCTTGAGCAAGAAAATACACACTTTTTTTTTAATGTATAAAAGATGAAAGTAAAACATCAATAATGTTTTAAATATTTAAAATATAAAAGTAATGCATGCTTCTGGTAAAAATGTAAATGGTAGCGGATTCTCCATTTCCTTTCCCCGGAGGTAAGCTCTTAAAATTCCCTTCTGGAAATGATCTCCCCACACCTCAACTTTTTTATTACACAGAAGGGATCAGACACTCTGAGGCTCTTTATTTTCCACTTAAGAGTATTCTGGCCAAGTGCATCACACCTGTAATCTTAGCACTTTGGGAGGCCGAGGCAGGTCAATCACGAGGTCAGAGTTTGAGACCAGTCTGGCCAACATGGTGAAACCCTGTCTCTACTGAAAATACGAAAATTAGCCGGGTGTGATGGTGGGTGCCTATAATCCCAGCTACTCAGGAGGCTGAGGCAGGAGAATTGCTTGAACCTGGGAGGCAGAGGGTGCAGTGAGCCGAGATTGCACTGTACTCCAGCCTGGAGACAGAGCAAGACTCCATTTCAGAAAAAAAAAAAAAAAGAACAGTATTCTTTGGACATCCTTCCACAGCATCATGAATAAATCTACCTCGATCTTTTTCTAACAGCTGCATAGTTTTCCACTGTTTGGGTACTCTGTCATGTATTTAATGAATCTCCCAATTAATATACACTTAGGTTGATTGTAGCTTTTGCTCGTATCTACAATGCTATGGGGGAAAGATCTAGATGTTTGTGCATGTGTATGTATATGTATAGTGTTAGTATGGCTGTAGAATAACAGTTCTGACACTGGACTTAAACTGGAAATGCTTTTTTAATTGTGACAGTAACCAGTCCCTCCGAAAAGTCCCTACCAATTGACCCTTCCAACAACAGCATATGAGAGCTTTTTCTTTCCCTACATTGCAGCCAACTGGAGGCATTACTCAACCTTTTCATTTTTGTCAGCCTGAAAGGGGCAGAGAGGTCCTCACTGTTTGGTTTTCATTTGAAAGCCTACCATACAGGAGCATCTTCTCACGTTGTTCTTGGCTTAATGATGAGGGCCTTAGAGACTAGACTTTGGAACCAGATAGAGCTGGATACCATCCCAGCTCAGCCACTTGCCAACTGTGATCTCTGGAGCCTCAGTTTATCCATCTGTAAAATGAGCATGCTCAGACTAAAGTCATGGGGTTTACTGAGAGGTAGCAAGAAAGCAATATAAAATGTTTATCACTACAAATGTTAGTGTGTTTCTCATTCAAACAAATATGTATATATATTTACATATAGTCATGCATTGCTTAACAATGGGGATATGTCCTAGGCAATTTCCTCATTACGTGAAGATCAGAGTGTATTTACACAAACCTAGATGGTACAGCCTACTACATACCTGGGCTCCAAACCTACAGCATGTGACTCTACTAACTATTGTAGGCAACTGTAACACCATGCTAAGTATTTGTGTCTCTAAAATTAGAAAAGGTACAGCAAAAAATACAGTATTATAGGATCACTGAAATCTCATTATGCAGTACATGACTGTATGTGTGTATATATGTATATATATAATTATATACACACACATATATGTACATACACACAGTCTTCTGTATTTGTATACAGATGTGTGCATATATATATATTCATACTGTATATTTATATAGTGTGTGTGTGTATATATATATATATATGTGTGTGTATGTGTGTGTGTGTGTGTGTGTTGTGTATTTATATATACATTCACAGGGATATATGTACTTTTTTGACTGACCCAGTCAATGGCCAACTTAACAGTTTCTACAGTATCTGAGGTCTCACCTTCGTTTCACTGCTGCCCCTGTTTGAGGGTAGAAAATGTAAATAAAATGGCTGAACTGTCATGTTAAATGGTTGGTCTTACTAGCTGAGCAACCTTGGCCATGGTACTTCTCTGAGCCCCAGTTTCTTTCTCTGTAAAATGGGGTGTTCACTCTACCTACCCCACAATGTCACTGGGAGAATGACGAGGCACTTAGGGCAGTGCCTAGCTCTGGCAATCACTCGATAAATGATCCTCGTTGTTGTTCTTCTTGGCCAGGGATCCTCTAAACTGCTCGGGCCACTGTCCCCAGTGGGATAGAAGGAAACTAGCACAACTAACAGAGGGTAATCTATCAAATACCTACTGGGTGCCAGTCTAGTTGGAGACCCTTTGGGCCTATAAACACTGCATGCAGTAGGTGTGGTGGAAGGGTATCCCCAACTCTCTGGTCCAGTCTTTGAGACACAATTAGATCCTGTCATGCTTAACAAGCAGGTTGAGCCATCAGCCCCTGGTTTTTTTTTTTTTTTTTTTCTTTCTCTTTTCTCTCTCTCTCTCTCTCTTTTATTTATTTATTTTTTTGAGATGGAGTTTTGCTCTTCTTGACCAGGCTGGAGTGAAATGGCGCGATCTCAGCTTACCGCAATCTCCGCCTCCTGGGTTCAAGTGATTCTCCTGCCTCAGCCTTCCAAGTAGCTGGGATTACAGGTGCCCACCACCACACCCGGCTAATTTTTGTATTTTTAGTAGAGACGGGGTTTCACTATGTTGGCCAGGCTGGTCTGAAACTCCTGACCTCATGATCTGCCCGCCTTGAACTCCCAAAGTGCTGGGACTACAGGTATGAGCCACCACGCCCAGCCCCCAAACCCCCTCCTTTTTTTTTGGAGACAGGGTCTTGCTCTGTCGCCCAGGCTGGAGTGCAGCAGCACCATCACGGCTCACTGCAGCCTTGACTTCACGTGCTCAAGCCATCCTTCCACCTCAGCTTCCCAAGTAGTTTGGACTATGAGTACGTACTAGAATCCCCAGTTAATTTTTGTATTTTTTTGTAGAAACAGGGTTTTTGCCATGTTGCTCAGGCTGATCTCGAACTCCCTGGGCTCAAGCGATCCTCCTGCCTCAGTTTCCCAAAGTGCTGGGATTCCCAGCGTAAGCCACCTTGCCAGGCTCCCCTCTCCCCTTCCCCCATTGCTTTTGAATCTCCTTTGTAGAGGTCATCAACAACCCCATTCGCCAGCGTTTAACAAGAAAAGACCTTCTTGGGGTGGGGCAGGGAGTGGGAAGTTATTGTGAATCTACTTTGTGAGAAACAAATGCCATTTTCTGAATGATTTTTGCCATGTTTTATTTTCAAAAAATTTTATCCTTTGGAAGCAGGGTGTACTGTGAATACCATCATGTTGCTCAGATGACAGGTAAGTTACCTGTGAGTGGGCGCAAGTGCTGACATCGTTTCTGGGTCCTTCAATACCACACAGAATCTCCCTTGGGTTTGTGTATAGTGAGGAGAGTAATTCACCCATATCAAGGCTAAGATTCATCCCTCCATAACTGAGTTAAGGCTTTTGTGAAGGCAGCTGAAATATCCACACCATGCAGGGAACAGAGACACGTTAAAGAACACATCTCAAAAAATATTAGCTTTACAGTGGAGAAACCTGGGAAGTAACACATTAATCAATTGATCCAAGTTAACATTCCAATAACAGAACATACCAACATCACAGGCACCTTGCTGCGAGACACCGAGAAGGTCACAGTGTCCCTCACTGTGGGGATTCCTGCCAAAAAGGCTAGCCCAAATCTAATCCCGAGGAAACATTAGTCAAGCCTAAATCAAGGGAAATTCCCACAACGAGCGGCCAGTCTTCTTTACAAATAGTGTCACAGAATACAGAGAGGCTGAGAAAGTTCTAAGTTAAAAGATGTTAATGGGACATATGTCAATTACACGCCATGCCAGATCCTGGATTGGAACATGGATCGAAAAACGCTGTTATAAGAATATTATTGGGCTAAGAGACAAAATTTGAATAAGGTCTGTAGATCAGATAATAATATTGTAGCAATGTGACATTTCCGGGTACTGACAGTTGTACTGTGGCTATGTTGGAGAATGACCTTATTCTTGGGAAGTGCATTTGTGGATAAAAAGGTGTCATATTCACAGCTTACTCTCAAATGGCCTAGAAAAAATAAGTAAGTAGGTAGAGAGAAAGAAAGAAAGAAAGATAAGTAGACAGATAGATAGATATTGATAAAGCAAGTATGGCCAATTATTAACAATTGGTGAATCTGGGTTAAGGGTATACCAGAGTTCTTTACTGTCTTTTTGCAGCTTTTCTGTAAGTTTGAAATTATTCTAAAGTGAAAAATTCTAAACATTCTAGTAACTGCCTCCATGCTGCATATTACAGACTAAATAATAAATAAGTCCTAATTAATAAAGGAAGCAAAACATTAATGTTGCAGAAATGTAAAACCAAAAAAAAAATGAGAAAACAATCTCTCTCTGCTGGCAGTTTTAGCATTCTTGTACATAGAATGATCATTTAGTTTATTTTTATTTTATTTTTCAAGTTCCTCTTAATACAAAATTTAAATCTCTTTCACTTGACATACTTGCACGAAGTACCCAGTAGGTGCTAAGCAATGACTCACAAGGAACCCAATTCCCAATGGCTCTTGTCATTGGAAGTGAAGGCCATATTCTATATGTATGTATCCTCTCTGCCTTCAGTAGAGAAGGCAGGAACACTGGGAGGAAGGAGGAAAGTAAAAAAATCTTTATTAAAATGCCTCTTGACATGTCCACTTGGACTCTACTAGGCAAATCAAAATGTCCTATGCCCCATCTGAGCTCCTGATCCTCTACCCTAAAATCTGAGTACACCAGGCCTCCCTACCCCCTGACCAGTTAAGTCTCTCCACCTCAGTGGATGGCCACTCCCTCCTTCCAGTTGCTCAGACCAAAATCTCGGCCTCAGCCTGGACTCCTCACTTTCTCTCCCCCTCCACACCCTGTAGATCAGCAAATTCTATTGGCTGTACCTTCAAAATACATCCAGCATCTGCACACTCAGCACCACTCCACTGTCCCATCCTGGTCTCTCCTCCACCTGAATTGTTGCAATGGCCTCCAAAGCAGCCTCCCTACTCCCAGTCTAGTCTCAACCCAGCAGCCAGAGTGGCCGTGGTCCCTTTCAAACCGAAATCAAGTCATGGGACTTCTCTGATGGCGAACTGTGAGTGGCTTCCTGACTTGTGCAAAAAAGGAAGGCCAAAGTGCTTAAAACGGCCTGGGAAGTTCCTCCTGATTGGCACCACCCATCCCACGCTCCCACAAAGTGATTTGTCCTATTTGGCCTCATGTTGTATGACTCCAGGGAACACTGCTGCTCTTGCTGCTTCAGCCATGCTGGCCTTCGATTGTGCTCATGGTCCCTGCTCAGGGCCTTGGAGTTGGCTGTGACCTCTCCCTGGAGCACCTCCTGCAGACATCTGCATAGCTAACTTCCTCATTCCCTTGAAGTCTTGGCTCTGATGCACTCCCTGGACTACCCCTCCTACAGACTCCTTGTTCATTTCCCTTACCTGCTCTCACTTTCCATGATCATCTTCCTTTTTTTTTTTCTCTTTGGAGACAGAGTCCCACTCTGTCACTTAGGCTGGAGTGCAGTGGCACAATCTCAGCTCCCTGCAACCTTCGACTCCCAAGTTCAAGCGATTCTCTTGCCTCAGCTTCCTTGAGCACCTGGGATTACAGGCACCTGCCACCACACCTGGCTAATTTTTTTTGTATTTTTTTTTTTTTTTAGTAGAAACAGGGTTTCAGCATGTTGGCCAGGCTGGTCTTGAACTCCTGACCTCAAGTGATCTGCCCACTTCGGCCTCCCAAAGTGCTGGGATTATAGGTGTGAGCCACCAGGCCTGGCCTCCATGTTCATCTTCTAATATATTATGCACATTACTTATTTTAAAAAATACATATTCTCTCTTCCTGGCCCACTAGAAAGTAAACTTCTTAAGGGCAGAAGTTTTGTTTACTGAGATATCCTTGGCTCCTACAACAATGCCTGCTACACAGTAGTAGCTCAATAAAAATTTGTTGAACAAATAAAGACTATTTCAAAAATTAAGCATAAGAGATCAATGTAGATGCATATTAAAATGGTTTCTATAAAAATAAGGATCAGTCGAAATCTTTTAACAAAATTTTCCAATTGTGTCTTTCAGTCTTTCAACAAAGGTGTTTATTCTGGTGTTTGGAGTTTGTATTCAAATCTCAATTTAGCTTTGTGATTCCTGAGCTTCAGTTTCCTTCCAGCAAAACCAAAAATAAAAGGACTTGGCTTGAAGGGTTTTAACTGAGGATTAAATTAGATAATACACCTGGCACTGGTTTAATCAATGAGAGTACCAGCTTTTTCTCATTTTGTCATTCTGTAAATCTACCCAGAGTTAAGCCAAATTTCACAAGTTAAATTCTCTACAAGAGAGCCCTCATTTCAGACACTAGTCCCAACTTAAAGGGTTCCCAGGGTCACTCACTCTTCCAACCAACTGGCTAAAAATGTAGAGATTCCCATGACCACCCTTAGGCTGAATAATTTGCTAGAATGACTCACTGAACTGAGGGAAGTGCTATGCTTACAGTTTTATTACATTAAAAGGGTACAGAACCAGCCCAAAGAAGAAACGTGCAGGGCGACCGCTGGCAGGGTTCCACGTGCAATGTCCTTAAGGATGTGTTAGCCTCCCAGCATGAAAGTCTGACAGTACTCAAGGAGTAATGTCAGTCAAGGAGGCTCACCTGAGCTTTGGTGTACTGAGCTATATTTTTTTAATTGAGGCCTCATACAAGCATGATTGATGGAATCACTGGCCACATGGTTCATTCTCCAGCTCCTCCTTTCCCCTCCAGAGGTTGGGCTTATATCTCATGACTCAAAGCCCCAACCCACTAATCACATATTTGGTCTTTCTGGCATGGCCAGCCCATGTCCTGAATCATCTCATTAGCATAAACTGTCCAGTGTGAGCCACCTTATTATTATAAACAATTAGGCCTGGTCTTGCCTCCCTGCAAAGACACTCAAGTCATCCATCGGTTTAGAAGCTACCTCTCAAGAACTAGAGATAACGGCCAGCCAAATTCTTCATTACACAAAACCAAATACAGTGTTCTAGCTATAAAAGTAAGGCATGTATGCAAACATAACCATAGAGTACAAAATATCAAATTCAGACATTAAAATACCTCCTCCTGGCCCAAACTAAAATTGTGTCCCTGTCTGTATGTAGATAGAAAAATAGAAAAATTTAAGTGGAAATGTATGCTCACTCTTTGTGCCAAGGACCTTAAGTAGTTAAAAAAAAAAAAAAAAAGGCAAGAAAGCAAGAAGGAAGGAAGGGAGGGAGGGAGGAAGGGAGGAAGGGAGGAAGGGAGGGAGGGAGGGAGGAAGGAAGGAAGGAAGACTGGGAAGCCACTTTCATGAATGAGTAAATTTAGGTCTTTGGAAGCCACGTGTTAATTTCAAATCTGAGAAATGGATGCTTGTATGACAAAAACTAACAATATACACCACCATCACCACCACTGCCGCTACCAAAACGAATCAGGTCTATTATTGTTTGATTCGCATTGGGAACAATTCTAGTATTGGTGAACCATCCTATATTTAGGTAAAATATCACCCTGAGATGACTGAGTTTCATATACGACTGAATCTGAATTTGGCTCCTTCTCATCTTAGATACACAATCTTCCTCCTGAAGTATGGATTCTATGAGCCCTAGCACCTAAAATTAAGCCTAAAGGACTATGGGCCCACAGTTGAATACAAGGAGTTTTGGTTTATGGTCTTGGCTCAGCAAACCAAATACCCTTGAACAGGTGCCTTAACCTCTCTGTGCTGAGTTTCATCCTCTGCAAAATACTGATACCAATATCTAGTCTCTCTATCTGTATACAGGTACTTTAAGGATAAAATGACACAAAAGGCGCGAGAATGTTTTGATGAAGTTCACAAACACTAAATAATTATGAGTTGCATTATATAAGGAACTACTAAATACCAAAGACACCTATACGCTGGTTTTTTTTTGTTTTTGTTTTTTTTTTTTGGTTTTTGGTTTTTTTTTTTTGTTTTTCCTAGCTGTTTTCCAGTTTGTTGCTTTCTCTGAGCTGGTGCCCAAACCCTTTCAGGTAAGCTGTTGATGTAGACGGTGGAATTTAGGTCAAGCAGAGAATATGCAGAGGTAAATGGTAAATTAAATTTCAAAAGCGTAGTTATTAGTTTATTGCATTCATTGGTGGCCATGCCATCTCTTCCACCTTTCTTTTCTCAAAAACACTGATGGTGAGTTTCTCTAGTTTAAGAAACCGTTCCATTAGTTTGGGGTCCACAGACACCCAAGAGATCTTTGGAGAGAATCCAGGGAACTTCGAAGGAAAACACCCATCTTTATTTTCATTAACCTCTAATTGAATGTTAGCATTTTCTTCAAACACAAAAATAGTCAGGAAACCTCTGAAATCTTAGTAGTTCCTGTGCTTGTATCAGCAAAAGAAATTACAGATATTTTTATATCTGTTAACGTGTAGATATCAAACACTGACCGCTATTTTGAATTTGTAGTGGATATGAGACTGACTGCTAGATTGTGTTCATTACTATATAAAGAAGCACATATATTACTACATCGCAACTATTAAAAACTTTTGGTAACTGTATTTACATATAATTTTCATTTGTGATCCCAAGTTTTTTATTTTCAGCATTGACATAATTCTGAGAAAGGATCTATGAGGGGGTGGGGTGGCCCCCAACCCCCTGCTGTGCCATTAGGAACCAGGCCTCACAGCAGGAAGTGAGAGGCCAGTGATCGCCCATTACCAAGTTACCGCCTGAGTGATGCCTCCTATGAGATCAGCGGCGGCATTAGATTTTCATAGCATTGCCAACCCTATTGTGAACTGCACACGCGAGGGATCCAGGTTGTGCGCTCCTTATGAGAGGCTGATGCCTGATGATCTCAGGTGGAACAGTTTCATCCTGAAACCAGCAACCCCCGCCTCGACCCTGTCCATGGAAAGATTGTCTTCCAGGAAACCAGTCTCGTGCCAAAAAGGTTAGGGACCACTGATCTATGGGACTACTGGGTCAATTTCAATCCTCCTTCATTGGCCTTGGTACATGCTAATCAATTCTGAGGCACAAGTAAGCTGAAAGTTGCAGCCACCCCTCAGACAGGAAAAAATAACCTGGCAGAAAGGAAGAGAATGGAACTGGTGTGTGCACCTCACAGAGGCCTAGAAAACGGTGGTGGCTGCTCCAAAACACCAGCTTTAAGGGCGGCTCAGATCGAAGCATTGCAGGTGGCAAAGAGGGTAAGCATCCTGTGTACACATTCAGACTGATCCACCAGTGAAAGGAAGGGGTTCAAAAGGAGCATGGAAAACTTCCAAGACAGCTGACACCTTAGCTGCAAAGTCAGGATAAAATAGCCCAAGAACCCCAACAAGGAACTGCTGGAGAAGATGTTGGAGAGTTCCTCTTGCTCATAAAGGTCAAAGATTTCTTGGGATTCTCTGCTGTGCACAATCGTGGCCCCGGCCTGGGTCAACAAGGATGGCCCTCAACTGGGAAGAAAATTGAGGGAAGGATGAAGAATTCCAATTCTGACATTGGTGCTACCAGCTCCACTGGCACCAACAGTCTGAGAACCTTGGTCTGGTATCCACACCTCCTCCCAGGTAGGCTAGGAATGGGTAGGGGAACTAAGACACTGCGGCCCCTAAACTCTGCCCGTCAAATCAACCTATGATTAAGCTCTATAGTATTGTTAAGAAGCCCACTGTTGGTCGGGCGCGCTGGTTCACACCTGTAATCCCATTTCTTTGGGAGGCCGAGGTGGGCGGATCACCTGAGGTCAGGAGTTTGAGACCAGCCTGACCAACGTGGAGAAACCCCGTCCCTACTAAAAATACAACATTAGCTGCGCGTGGTGGCGCATGCCTGTAATCCCAGCTACTCGGGAGGCTGAGGCAGAAGAATCGCTTGAATCCGGGAGGCAGAGGTTGCAGTGAGTTGAGATCACGCCACTGCACTCCAGTGTGGGCAACAAGAGTGAAACTCTGTCTCAAAAAAAAAAAAGAAGCCCATTGTTTTGTGCTTTAAAATTTATTTTCCTCTAGTTTCCTAATAAAAAGTTTGTTTTTTCTAAATTACCACCACTTACTCAACTGAACCAAGAACAAGGAGTTTCCACACCTGAGAAATATTAGTGAGCAGGACCTGGGAGGGCATTATAGGCAGAGGAAGGGGCACGTGTGTATGGGCCCATTCCCGGGTCCAGGAAAAGACAGTGGCACTGGAGGCACTCAGAGAATGAGAATCTAAAAAGGGCAGGACTGGCTTCAGAACTTAGGGGATACAGGGCAAAGTGGAAATGTGGGGCCCATTGTTCAAAATTATTAAGAATTTCAAAATGGCGGCCACAGTACATTAAGCCAAGCACCAGGGGCTTTGGAGTGTGAGGCCCAGGGCAGCTGCACGGCTGTGCCCCTGTGCAGCCAGGAGAGGCCAGACCGTCAGGGTCAGCCAAGGAGGTTGATCTTGGCCTACGTCGGTTTCCCCTCAGATTTGAACCAGTTCTCCATGACCTACACTCCATTTTCCTCACCATAAATCCATTAACCACCTTCTGCTAATGATCTGGCAACTATATTTTATGTAAAAGCTTTGACACCCATAGAAGAAACACATTAAAATATACACTTATTTCTTGCCAAGGATAATTCTGCTTCACAATGGAATAAAAGGTTTGTCATTTTTAACAAAGAAAGCCATCAGGAGTGTGGAATGCCTCCCCTTTCTATATGCTATTGAACCTACCATTTTTTTTTTTTTTTAAGCCATGTAATACGAATGACTTCTTAGAAAAACATTGAAGTAAGGCCAGGCACAGTGGCTCATGCCTGTAATCCCAGCACTTTGGGAGGCCGAGGTGGATCACGAGGTCAAGAGATCGAGACCATCCTGGGCAACGTGGTGAAACACCATCTCTACTAAAATACAAAAAATTAGCCAGGCATGGTGGGGTGCGCCTATAGTCCCAGCAACTCAGGAGGCTGAGGCAGGAGAATCGCTTGAACACAGGAGGGGGAGGTTGCAGTGAGTAGAGATCACGCCATTACACTCCAGCCTGGCGACAGAGCAAGACTCTGTCTCAAAAACACACATACACGCACACAAGAAAAAAATATATTGAAATAGTGAAAAGCTGAGGAAAACTACCAATGTTCAGGATACAGATTCTCTTTATTGCCAGTTCCTTGGCCATGCAGGAGGAGGGAAAAGAGCAGATTGAATTTCTGTAATGAAATAATTTGAAAATTGGGGCAGGGAAAATTGTAATATATACGATATTATAATATCTCTGTTTAAACGTCTTCAGGATGTAGGCTGGGTGCAGTGGCTCACACCTATAATCCCAGCACTTTGGGAGGCTGAGGCAGCAGGATTGCTTAAGCCCAGGAATTTGAGACCAGCCTGGGCAGCATAGAGAGACCCTGTCTGTTAAAAGAAAAAAGAAAAAGAAAAAAAAATCTTCATGATGAAAACGCTAGACAGCTGATTGAGACAGAATATAACTTTACCTTTATCTGGTGTATGGAACAGAGTCTTTAAAAGGCCTTAGGATTCTAGAGAAGCAGAGTGTTTAAATGAGGCGGCTTCTGAGCCAGCCAGTCTGAGTTCAAACCCTGCTCTTGGCTTCCGTTGTGTTTTCTTGGGGAAGTTATTTAATCCCTCTAGGATTCCCTCAGCTGCAAAATGAGGAAAATATCGGTGCCACTGTCATAGGATTGTGTGAGGATTCGGGAAATACTATATGGAAAGCACTCAGAAAGCGCTTGCTGTTGATACTGCTATGGTTACTGCCGTGATTGTTATTATCATTATTCTACAACCTGGCCCCTGCCTGGCTCCCAGCGTTATCTCCTGTCACTTTCTCTCATTTTGCGCAAGTGCCTGCCCAGCTGAGCTACTCATTGCCCCCTGCTTAACTGGAAGATTTTCTGCTTCCGCATTGTTCCCTGGCTGTGTGGAGGCAGAGCAACCACTTGGAGGGGATGTTGCAGAGGAAAAATCAAGCCACCGAAGGGAAACTCAGTTGAATGAGATCCCCCTTTACATTTCTTTTGGCTCTAAAGTTTCCCTCCGATCAATCAAGCAAAGAGGACAATTAGCAGCGCAGCACTCAGCACAGCACAGGCGAGGGTGTTCTTTCACTGCTCTTTGCTTTCCGGCTACCCCTCTGCTCGCTTTTCTCTTTGCACCATGTGGGGCCGCTCTGGTTGGGAGTCCTGGAGAAAGACATTTCAACAAAAGATAAGGCAGACATCGGCCTCAGTGGAAGGACTTGGTAGACAAACCTGGGCGTTTGATTACAAGCAAGTCGCTTAAATTCTCTGAGCCTCAATTTCTTTAGCAGTAAAATGGGGATATTAGTACTCACCCCATAGGGTGAGAATGAAATCAGATATTGTTTAAAAGGACTTATAACTGAGGGCACAGGATATAGCTAGTCTACTAACTATTCTCTTTTTTTCCTTTTCCTGTTATTCACAGGGGGACTTGGGCTGTGTCTTTAAGGGGATTTAGATTCCAGTTGGTGGAAGGAGGGCTCCGCTGTGAGGGAGACCAGATGGAGACTGCAGGGGCCACAGGGGAACGTGGGGTGCAGACAGGTGGGGCAGATGGTAGGAGGCCCTGAAACCCAGACAAAGGGATCTGGGCTTGAGAAAGCAAGAGTTGGGAGCTCAGCTTTGTTCCTATTCTTCTGTTCCTCCTCCTCTTCCTTCTCCTCTTCTTCTGGTAAGTTTTTGGCACAAAATTAAATAGGTTCAAACTAATAGAACTCATTTTCATGAATTCAGACTTCTAGCCAACTTCTCTACAGTTAGAAATAGCCACAACTCTATCCCAGGCCCACCCTGGAAAGCAAAATAAAACTGTGTCCCCTGACACCTTTTCCTGGTTCCACCGGGCACAGGGTTGGAGGGGAACCGCCCTTCAGTGCAGGCAATGCTGGTACACTTTTTATGGGGCGCTGTGGCCTGTGAGATGAGGAAGGCAAGACAGGTGCAAAGTGGACTCAACTAATCTTTCACTGGAGAGCCCCAGGGCCTGAGTGCACCACACAACCCAGAGTCACACAGGGCCTTTTTTTTTTTTTTTTTTTGGTCTCACTGGGGACAATGTCTACACCCACTATAGGCAGTTCCTTTGCCCCTGTATGCCTCTGTCTTTTTAATTGGGATGGAAAACTCCTACTTCAGTGGTGGTTGTGCCCGGCACATACAAACCGACTTATAAATGTAGCTGCCCTGGGGCAGGAATTATTCTGGAACATCTTGACATCTAGAACATTAAGACTAAGTAGATTTAATTATCTGGGGAGAAGGAAGCAAGGCAATTAGAGTCACAGGTTCAACACCTGAGTTCAAGTACCTCCCTCATTTAAGAAAATCAATTCACGGATGGCTGCGGCAGAGAATAGCTTGAATCTGCGAGGTGGAGGCTGCAGTGAGCTGAGATCGCACACATCATCGCACTCCAGGCTGGGTGACAGAGTGAGACTCTGTCTCAACAAAAAAAACAAGAAAGAAAAATAAAGAGAAGAAAGAGAGAGAGAGAGAAAGGAAGGAAGGAAAGAAAGAAAAAAAGAAAAGAAAAGAAAGAAAACAAAGACAATACAGTGCAGTACTCGAACTGTTATTGAGCACTGTCCATCAGACGCTGTAGAAAGCAAAACAGCCTAGCCCTCACACTCTCCCTGGTGATTCTCAGGCGCAGACCAAGAAGATAGGGGGAGGACTTTCATGTGCTCTTAGCATATATACCAGAGTGATTACTAGCTGAGTTAACCCAATGATGGCTCTCTAAGCCTCAGTTTCTCCATTTGCAAACTTCTCATAGAAAGGTGGTGGGAAAGAAAGGAAAAAACAAATGTAAAACTCCTATTACAATGCCTCACTCTTAGAAAGTATCAACCAACAGGAGTTGTCATTTTTTATATGCTGTAAAACTGCCAAAAGATCTCTCTTGTATCAACATTTTGTAAGCAAAAATAAATAATATATATTCATATATATTAATGATACCAAAATAATACATAATACTATATAAATATCTATTTGTAAGAGAAATAATATCAAGACACCTAAAATTTTTAATTCTAAACACTAAGACAATTATTATTATTTTTCCTCAACCCTCCATCCTAAATAATATGAATAATAACAATAGAAAGAGCTTACTAATTGTCAGGCACTCTCCGAAGCATTTAATCCTCCCAACAACCCTATGAGGTTGGTACTGCAATGAACCTATTTTACAGATGAGAAAACACCAGCACAGAAAGATTCACTCACATGGCCAGGATCATGCAACTTTTAAGAATACCCCTTTGGTTTGCATTTCTTTGTATCTGCGCCACTCTTCCCTTCCCTTTCCTTTCTCTTTAGGTCTCCTGATCGGTTGGCAGGTCAAGCCCAATCATGGGAACTCTTTTCCTTTAAGCAGGTCATCTCTTTCTCTTCCTCTCTGTTCCCACCTGCCCTCTAGCAGTGTCTCAGCACCGTGGAAGGCTGCTTGCTACCGCACTGGAAAACTTCTCCAGACGTTTCCAAGTTTGCATTCACCCACCTCCTTTGGAAATTGCTTCGGTGAGGCCTAACCCTTTCTGAGGAAAGGCCCTTGGGAGAAGAAAGCCAGGAGAAGGTAGTGGCACTCCTTTGTCATCAGGAGACATCAGGAGGAAAGAAATGATTTTCGACAGCAGCTGGGTGAGGGGAAAACGGAATCGCAGAATCTGCGGAACCCGTGTCGGTACACAGCAGCTGCCAGCTAAACGGACAAGATCTTTGCTGTGTTTCGACGATGAAGTGGACTCCCAACAAGGAACAGGGGCGGTGCGGTGGGGGCGGGGGGGGGAGAACTGTTACCAGACAGGTGACATTCGGTGCATGCACGAACAGGTCCAGTGCCCCATTCGGAGGGCAGGAAGGCAGCCAGCCAGCAGAGCATTCACTAGGGAACCAGATGGTCACCTGCCCCTGCTCACCCCCACCTCCTTCCTCCCCAGGAGAAAGGAAGAAGTCAAGTACATGAAGAAACTGGAAAGTCCGAGTTGCTGGCAGTGGCATTCAGGGGTCTATACATAAGATAAACTCTAATCCCGAGCTAGACAAAAGCCTGTACCATAAAAAATGATTAGCAAGGGGTTTCCAAAAACATTTCCTCAGGCCACAGAAAAGGAGAAAGAATATTTTGCACACTGCCTTGTCTCTTAGAAATAATTACAGCTAGGCCTCTTTATCACCGGCAAGTCTTTTTCCTTTCACACGCCATTTGCAGGCACATGGCATGGTATTTGTAACAAATTTTCAGTAGCAAGTGGGTCGCTGGTAGTCACAGAGTCAGGTGCCATTTTGAAAACTGCTTCTCTCTAGCCGAATTTCTTATATTTTCAGATGCAGATGCACTTCAGAGATGTCCTAGTGCTGGAAACGCTGCCTGGAAAATATAGTTTGATTTTTGAATTTCACCTTAAGCTGTTAGAGATCATGTAACTGTAGTCTTTGGAATTCAACGCAGGCCTCCTTACCAATCACTTTTATAATTTATGAAAATAAGGAAGAGGAAGGTAAAGAACTTCCTCATTGTCAGGCAGTAAGTCAATGGCAGAGCTTGAACTTGGCTTATTTAGCTAAGAGGGAGGTGTTTTACCATTAAATTACCCTACACTCAGCAAATATTACTGTTGATTCGAGTGCTCACAAAAATTATGCTGATAAAACAATGTGGATGTTACAGTGGTGAAACTTTCTCTTTTAAAATCACTTACGGGTGCTTTACGTTCCACCCAAGGCAAAAGGAACGCCAGCGAGGAAGACAAAGAGGCCCGGGGTGGGGCGCAGGCACTCCACTGGTCTGAAAGCTGAGTCACAGGAATCGTACCCCTGCAGCGGACCAGGCCCTCCAGGGAGGGACACCGCGCCCTAGTGTGGAGATGTCCACAGTAGACAAAGACAGTTTCGCAGTAAACGAATGCCTGTCACCGTAGGGGCCACCCCGACCCTTAGTTATTATGCCCTGGTCCCCAAGAGCAATCTTTGCGCTGCTGTTGCAAAAATTCATCATAATGAAATGAACGTAAAAGGGGAAAATGTGTTATGAAGGAAGTGTTGGAGCGTGCTTTGCTCATTTTATTCTTTTCGCCATCGTCGTGGTTAGGGTGCTCTAGTGGACCCCGGGTGGGGGTGGAGCTCCCCAAACGCCCCCAGGCCTCTGGATGCCTTTCTGAGACGCGGCACGAAGGAGTTAAGGGGACTGCGGGTGACATCACCTCATTTACATAGGAGCGCCCATAAATGGACGACCGCCGCACCCCGCCCGACAACTCGGTGGTGGCCACTGCGCAGACCAGACTTCGCTCGTCCGTGCGCCTCGCTCCGGTGAGCCCCAGGGCCCCCGTCCCCTTCCCTCCTTGCTCGCCACTCGCCCCTTCATCATCCGCGTCCCTGTGAAGGCATCCCCTAAAGCTGAGCCCGAGTGGTTCTCCCCGGGAAGGCTGCTTTGGGGAGCTGGGGGATGCGAAACACCCTAGATGCTGGGTAACGGGGCGGGGAAATCGACGATTTAAGAACAAAACCGAAAAACTGGCGTCCTGCCGTGCCTCTCGGAGGGGACATTTTAAAATTTCTTACTGTTTGTCCCGAAAGGCATTATGCGTTGCCCGGGAGGCTGAGATATCGGGGAACAGACAGATCCTTTGTCCTGAGGCTCATCACCCGAGCCCCGAGTCCCGAGTCTCCTGCCAGCCTCGGACGGCTGCGCGGGCTGCATCTGTGCAGCCTGTTGGCGGCGGGGCTGTGCTATGACATTTTCACGGCCTTTCTTGCAGAGGCATGTATGCCAGGGCTGCCGAATTGCCGGGAGAGCAGGCAGGACCGGCTTCGGCGCGTGCTGCTGCCGCTTTGTGTGCGGGGCTGCTTTGTGGCGCGGGCGAGGAAGCGGTTAGGGCGGTGGTCGGAAGCTCCCGCCGCAGCCGCGGCCTTTGTGAGAGGACTAGAAAGCCGGACCCAGTCCGCATCCTTTGCGGAGAGGCCGTGGCTAGAAAATGGAAACGTTTTTGCCACCTGGGCTCCATTTTAGGAATTCTTGCCTGATTTTTCCCACTTGCACTCGGAAGTGGCTTTCCTGTTCTCTCGTTCTAGCCTGCCTTTAATTTTAAACGCCGTAATTAACAATTCACAGTGATCAGTTTCCTTTATTCTGCAAGAATCGGCTTTGAAAGGCATCCGCCCTCTTTGGTCCCCAGCGTTTTGAAATATGGAGTGGGGTGGAGGGGGTTGCCGCCTCTTTTTCTGTAGAAGGAGGAAGCTCGTGAGGGCGGAACGGCGCGGGAGGAGGGCGAGGAGGGCTTTCAGGCTGCGAGTGGGAGGGCAGAAGCGCAGTTCCCAGCCCAGAGACGCAGGGGCGGGTGGCTCTTCCTCACGCTCGCTCTTGGCTTGCTCCCTGCAGCTTTTCCTCCGCAACCATGTCTGACAAACCCGATATGGCTGAGATCGAGAAATTCGATAAGTCGAAACTGAAGAAGACAGAAACGCAAGAGAAAAATCCACTGCCTTCCAAAGAAAGTAAGCTCCGACCACCCCCATCTTTAGAAAGGCTGGGTGGCAGCGGCCGGTGGGAGGGAGGGAGGGAGGGAGGGAGGGCGGGCGGCTGGGAGGGGCCGCGGGAAGAATTCCGGAGGGAGGAGTGCGGGGGAAGAGCAGACAGCTGATGAATGTGGCTTGCAAAGGTTAATTAAAAAAGGTTTTGCACCCAACATACACGGGGCTTTAGTAATTTAGTAATGGAATATTTAATATGCCATATTAATATACAAACACATTTATCCATTAAAATGTACTTCCATTTAGTATATTCAATATACATATTTTATTGCATTATGGAATACCCGGATATACTTGCAGAATGTTTATGATTTGAAAAGACGCTTTAAATGAAAGCCCTTTAATCTATACTACACTGTACTGAATCCTTTAATCATCTCCCTCCATCTTTTCTCTTTTTTTTTTTTTTCTGGTCACAGCGATTGAACAGGAGAAGCAAGCAGGCGAATCGTAATGAGTCGTGCGCCGCCAATATGCACTGTACATTCCACAAGCATTGCCTTCTTATTTTACTTCTTTTAGCTGTTTAACTTTGTAAGATGCAAAGAGGTTGGATCAAGTTTAAATGACTGTGCTGCCCCTTTCACATCAAAGAACTACTGACAACGAAGGCCGCGCCTGCCTCTCCCATCTGTCTGTCTGGCTGGCAGGGAAGGAAAGAACTTGCATGTTGGTGAAGGAAGAAGTGGGGTGGAGGAAGTGGGGTGGGACGAATGTGAAATCTAGAGTAAAACCAAGCTGGCCCAAGGTATCCTGCAGGCTGTAATGCAGTTTAATCAGAGTGCCATTTTTTTTGTTCAAATGATTTTAATTATTGGAATGCACAATTTTTTTAATATGCAAATAAAAAGTTTAAAAACTTAGCTGGTGTGTCTGTTTGGTCTCTGGAAGGATCGGGGATGAAACCTTTGTAAAGAGGCCTGCCTCTTGGTCCACTGGGGAGGGACAAGCATCTGGTGATTGGGTAAATTCCCTTATGGCATAGAAACAGGGTTTCACCTAGGTTTGCAAAATCCCTTGTCTATACTAGGTGATTAGGAGATCATTTTCTCAGGCTGATGGAATTCCTAGTATGAATCGTATGAGAGCTTTAATAAAATATATTTGTAGTTTTTAACGGGTTTTGATAAGCCAACACTTTATTGCACATGCTCAAGAAAATGAAGCTGATAATTTACGGCACAGTATCTTATTTCAGGTATGAAATTGAAATCGGTTATTTAACCAAGTGCTAATATTAACATAAATGAGTAAAAATTATATTTTTAGCAGCAGCTCTAGGAAGAAATTTAGGGCTTGAGCTTACTTTCTAATGAATGCTTCCTAATTAGAGTTCAATATTTAAAATTGCTTTAATGAATACAGTTACCATTAGTAAACATGATTTTAAATTTATTGGGTCCTCTTCGTTTGCATAATCTTTGGATTTAAAAGATACTTATTCGATCTTTTGGGTTTAAGGGACACTAGCAGGACACAGGTGAGATTTGTACTAAGTTTAAAGCCGTGGGAATTAACCCATTTAGGTCTTTAAGTCCTTTTTAACTTCTCAATCATCAGAAGTAATTTTCACTGATGGGTAAAAGCGAAGTCCTTGGTGTGGGAAGACAGAGAAACAATATCAATTTTTTAAGAGTTAAAAAAAGATTTGCCATTCTTAAAGGTCTTTAATCCTTAATGGATTCCTCGGTTCTGCAGGGAAGGGTGGAGATTTTTTTTTTTTTTTATAAGCACCAATTTTATTAAGCTGAAACAACAGCATTTAAGAAGGCTCTTGGTTCACAAAATGTCTCGGCAAAGCTAAATTTTACCATGCAAATGTCCAAGAAGTTAAACATTTTTCTCTCAAAACCGACTTACGAAAATACTCTTTTTGAAGGGGATGGGTAGGGAAAACTGTTGATCACTATTGAACTGGTTGCTTTCATTTCCTTTGCTCAACACTTTGAGAAATGCACAGGAAACCATTTACCTGTGGGTTAGACAATCAAGTAGACCTTCGGGCTAGAAGCCTTGCTCTGCATTGCAAGGGGTGTGTACTGGCTGCTGCAGAGGCTGCTACAAAACCTGAAGCGCCACAGCCCGCTCAGCTCCGTGGAGAGAAGACAGAGGAGTCAGTACAAAGGTCTCAAAATGGAGACGGGCCTGGAGACCTACAGTTTTCTTTTCTTGCCTGTAAGGAAGGGTGTGGGCACAGTGCAAATGCCCAAGGCACAAAGAGAAACCATTCCTACGTAGGTTTTTGCTGTGTGCCTTTTTCAAACAATGCAAAGACGAAAGAAAATTTTAAGAAATTAACACAGCTCCAGTGTTCCTCAGTTGAAGAAGGAACATTTAGAAAAAAGAGATGATTCATGAAATAAAAGGCCCTTCTCTCCTAGGGGGACAAAGCTAAAACAGCAACAACAACAAGTAAAATAAAAAATCTGGTAATGATTGCATTCAGGCTGCTTGGCATGTGGAATGGGGACATTCAGAAGCTTCTGCCTATATCACACTGTACGCTTAACTGCTGCACACGGGAATAGGAGAGACTTCATTTATTTATTTTTAAATTTTTGATGGGGGATTCTTCATTTTTTCCCAAGAGAGATTCTTCCCAGAAGGGCTAGGGGTATTTATGAATCAGTGTGGGAATGTATGTTCCTGCTATGTAAGACTTGGGAGTCGACAGTATTTTTCAAAGATACAACGGGGACAATTAGATTTACCCTTAGAATGAGAGAACGCTGGGATTGAAGGAGACCCTATGAATGTTTCTCCTCCCCCCAGGAGGTCACACAGTTTTGTCTAGGATTTCTGCAAATTTTGAATTGATAAAGACAAAGCCAAAATAAAGGAAATAAAAAGAGACTCACTAAAGCACCTTTGAGATTGAGCGGGCTTCATTCTGAAATCTTGCAAATTTGTCAACCATCACAGCCACATTTCCAGCCTTCCAGTGGTTGGAATTTTAAAGCTACTTTATTCTTTCTGGAGAACAACACAGCTTTTGGGTTGTGTATGTATGGGGGTGTGTGGGGGGGGGTTTCAAAATCTTAACAAACCTTGAGTCTCTCGGCTGTATAAGAGACCCATTATAGTCAAAATCAGGTATTGTCTCCTTTAAATGCACAAGGAAGGTCTATTTATTTTCCCCCAAAGAAGCATGTAATTCCTCAAGAGACAAAAAGAAAATATTTCTGCATTTTTTTTCTAAACATATGGGGTCAATTTTGTGCTTACTAGAAAGAACAGTGCATTTTGGAAACAACATTACAGACAAAAAGTAAAAATAAAAAATCTTGAGTCTTTGTTCAAGAATGTAAACTTAAAACGTTAAGAACACTGAAAGCACTTAATGCTTCGTTTACCCTGGTAGCCTTCACTAGCCTAGCAAGAAAATAAGAAAAAATACCCTCCCCACTCCACACCCGCCAAATTCTTTCTTTTAGATTACACTTTCAAGAGTGGCTTACACTGCAATCTAAGAGAATCAAACACACCAATTTGGGACTCAACTAGGTTTTCTCTGCATGTAATGAGAAGGGGTGAAATTACAAATGTAAGGCAGAGATGTACAACAAAGCAAGCTAAGAAGAAAATGTTTCTAAGACCTGTATTTTCCTAGTTTATATTTTCCTTGGACACTTGCATAGCATTTCATTTCTCTAATCACATTGTCGTGCTAGTACCGTCTTTGCTCCTGGCTTCTGAGACTTTTGTAGGCAGGGCTGGTGCATGCTGCATTCATTGTGTGCATACACTCTGCGCTCTTCCTTCTGTGCCCCAAAGCGCCTTGCATAGTATTAGACACATTAGGGCTTTAATATACACTTCTCCCCTTACTTGATGGAGACTTCTTCTTCTTCTTCTTCCTTTTTCCTCCTCCTCCTTTCTTCTTCTTTTCCTTTTTCCTCCTCCTCCTTTCTTCTTCTTCCTTCTTCCTCCTCCTCCTTTTTTCTTCTTCTTCTTCTTTCTTTTTTTCGAGATGGGGTCTTACTCTGTCACCCAGACTGGAGGGCAGTGGTGCGATCTTGGCTCACTGTAGCCTCCACCTCCCAGAGTCAAGCGATCCTCCTCAGCCTTCTGAGTAGCTAGGACCACAGGCATGCGCCACCATGCCTGGCTAATTTTATTTTAAATTTTGCCATGTTGCCCAGGCTGGTTTCAAACTCCCAAGCTCAAGCAATCCACCTGCCTCAGCCTCTCAAAGAGCTGGGATTACAAGCATGAGCCACCGCGTCCAGCCACGACTTCATTTAACATGCTTGTTTTGGGGTCCCTTTGAACATGTGAATGTCAGGTTAGATATCACAATTTTAAATCTTTTTTTAAAAAAAATATATTTAAAGAGCATTGAACAGTAATTTGCCACCATCCTTGGTTGTGCTGATTTGAATCAATACTTATAGCCAACTTCGTATTATGAAGCTAGAGCACTGGATCATTAGTTCATTCCACCACTTCATGCCAGGTATTTCATTTGCCACAGAGACACAGCTGTAAGTAAGAAGATGCAGTCTCTGCCCTTCTGTGCCCTCCATGAGTTACAAGAGGCATTTTTCATCTAACTCCAAGTAGAAAATACTAAGAAATTATGCTTTTCCATTTTTAGGGTACATGATGAGCCTAAGGGCTATGAATTTCTAGATAAGGTTTAATACCTATTCTTTGTTTTACAGTGGCCATTTCTCCAAATGCGTCTAGAGTGATTAATTCAAATCCCTCCAAAAGCTCAATGGTGAGTGAAGTTTGAAGGAAATTGACTGATTCTTCACCTTGCAATCAAATCTTGTATTAGCATAGAAAGAATGGGCATGGTAACTCTTGCCTATTATATTTTGAGAATCCTTGCTGAGGAATGCCCAAGATTTAAAAATGGACTGGACGAATAGTGTTTCGTTGTTGGTTTTTTTTTCTGGGTAGGCCCTTGGTCTGTTGCCCAAGCTGAAGTGCAGTGGCCCTATTATACCTGCACTATGGCCTCAAACTCCTGGGCTCAGGTGATCCTCCCACCTCAGTCTCCTGAGTAGCTAGGACTACAGGCATGTAGTCAGGCCTAATAAAAAGAAATGTGTGTGTGTGTGTAGACAGAGTTTTGTTATGTTGCTCAGGCTGGTCTCAAACTCATGGCTTCAAGTGACCCCCCTGCTTCCACCTCCCAAAGTGCTTGGATTACATGTGTGAGCCACCACACCCAACCTGGAGAGACACTATTTTAAAATCTATCATTTGCTATGATTTTGTGGCATGGATGTTGAATCTCCAGAGAAATATTTCTTATTGCTAAATCCTTCCCCATCCTCTGTTTGCCTTCTTTTTCCAATTCAACTATATGATTGTTGGGGGCTGAAATGGTTGCTCAAATTTTGAAATCCCTCAGAGAACCTAGCAAAATGATGACCACATGTATTCATAAGCACAGCACCTGGCTGGCTGAGGGCTGGTCACATTTGTTTAGTAGGATTCCACAGTTTGGAACTTCAATGCAGGGGGACAGTAATCTATTCAAAGCAGTTGGAACTATTCCTGTCACGTTATTGTCAAACCACAGGAAATTATGCCTTTCCTCATTACCACATTGAACGCTGTAAGTGGCTGATACCTTTGACCACACAGAGACTTTGTGATAGCATTTTCTTAATCTAGAAACAAAAATATTTCACAAGATTAAAAATATATATGGAATGCCACATGGTTATTTCTACTTAAAATGACGGTGACTTGCTTGGAGGGTAGAAAGTGTCATTTTTTTTTTTTTTTTTTTTGAGGCAGGGTCTCACTCACTGTCACTCAGGCTGTAGTGCAAGTGGAGTGTTGCGATCCTGGCTCACTGCAGCCTCAAACTCTCAGACTCGAGAGATCCTCCCACCTCAGCCTCTCGAGCAGCTAGGCCTACAGGTGTGTCAGCATGCCTGGCTAATTAGAAAGAGTCATTCTTTACTCAACAAACATTTACTGAGTACCTATTTGCCTGGCTCTTTCCTAGCTGCTGGAATAGGAAGTTGAATAAGGTCTGAGACTACTCTTTGCCCATGGGAGAGGCAGACGTATGTGAATGAACAGCCGTATCTGACATGAGCCAGGTATCCGTTCATTTATCCAACTATGATTCACCCAGCTTCTTTTTTTTTTTTTTTTTTTTTTTTTTAAGACAGAGTTTCGCTCTTGTTGCCCAGGCTGGAGTGCAATGGCACGATCTCGGCTCACCACAACCTCTGCTTCCCGGGTTCAAGTGATTCTCCTGCCTCAGCCTACTGAGTAGCTGGGATTACAGGCATGTGTCACCATGCCCAGCTAATCTTGTATTTTTAGTAGAGATGGAGTTTCTCCATCTTGGTCAGGCTGGTCTTGAACTTCCAACCTCAGGTGATCCACTGGCCTCAGCCTCCCAAAGTGCTGGGATTACAGGCGTGAGTCACTGCTCCCGGCCCCCAGCTTCTATTTTTGCCAGGTAAGACACTGGGCCAGGAGATAAACTGGAACCAGACTGCGAAGGGCCCCCGAGGCTGGCTAAGGAGTTTGAAAATTACCCCTAGGTAATTGGGAGATATTAGACATAAAATCATTTCATCCACATGAGGCAGTTTGTAGACTCTTCTTGTTGAGAAATGTAATTATAGGGACAGAGGGCAAAGAAGAGACTGTCCATACTCATCACTAAAAAAACATATTGACATCATCAGTGTTACAGTAACCTCATACAAGAAAGTGCTAAATCTTACTTTTATTGGTATTTCTTGGTCTACATTTCAAAAAGTTAGGTTTGTAACACCTTTATATTATGAACACTCCATGGTCATTTGCTACCAATTTTTATACTGGAGTGGAAAGAAGTTTAATTAATTTGAAATGGTTAAAATAACATTTTTGTGTGGAGATCGCTGGGGTTTGCAGTGCCTTGTACTGCAAAAGCTGGACTCAAATCACGTATTAGGTTCCTGGGGTGGCTGTAACCAATCCCTACAAACTTGGGGGCTGAAAACAACAGAAATGTCTGCTGTCATATTATGGAGGTCAGCAGCCTGATATCAAGGTGTCGGCAGAGCCAGGTTTCCCTGCAAAGGCTCTAGGAGAGATTCCTTCCTTGCGTGTCTCAGCTTCTGGTGACTCCAGGTATTCCTCGGCTTGTCGCTGCGTCACTCCAGTGTCCACTTCCATCTTCACGTGGCTTTCTCTGCGTGTGTCTTCTCCTCGTCTTTCTTTTATATGAGCATTTGTCTTTGGATTTAGGGCCCACCTGAGTCATCCAGGATGATCTCATCTCAAGATCCTTATTTACATCTGCAAAAAAACTCTTTCCCAAGTAAGTTAGCATTCACAGGTTCCCGGGATTTGACAGGGACAGATCTTTGGTGGGGGGAGTGCTGCTATTTAACCTGCTATAAATCCTCATTAGTGAGTCGTCTAGTAGAGGCACTGTACTGCGGTGGTTGAAGTGATCAGGCGGTCAGCACTGTGGGCAGGGACATTTTACTCAATGAGTGCGTTTGTGTTATGAGAGACGATAATAAGTTTTTTGGTGTTAATCAGACCATTATCTAGTGGTTGAAGGACCCATATGGAAAAAGTTATAGGCCCATAAGTGGGTGAAGACAAAGGGGTGTGGAAGAAAGAAAAATGAAAGGTTTGTAATTGGTTATTTGTTTCCTGTGATTACAGGGCTGAATAACACAGGTGGTCATAACAGAAAACGGTTGTGCTGGTCCAGGAATTTCAAATGTCCTCAGGAGCAGTGAAAAATACCATGTGGGAAAAGAAGTATATATACTACCATAAGTAATTAGAGAGGCCAGTCACAAAATTTCAAAGAAAAGAAAGTAAAAAAGAATATAAACTGAATGGGTTTTTTTGAAGTAAGGATAGTAATTATATAACCCTGAACTTGTCATTTCAAACATTATTGGTAACCTGAGCTAGGAAGGTGAGAGCACCATGGGTTCGTATATGCAAATGTAAATTCTCAAAGCTATACCTGCATGCCTAAGGCATTCCTCTAAGGTTCCACTGACTTTCTCTTTATAAGTTCTGTGTTATAATATAAATACACCACAACATACATCAAGAACAAACATATCGGCACCTAACGTTTGGAACCTTCCTCTTGTCAGGGCTTCTTTTTTGAAATAAGTCATGAAGTTTCCCAACAAGAGAGATGGATACCAAAAGGGAAATCCATTTAGGTCCTCAACCCAAGTTCCAAATAATGAATCCTTCAGATTAAAAAGAGGTGAGGTCAATTGACTCTAACATAGACATTAAAAGTCATGTGCTCCAAAGAAGGCTACGCCACACTTTTGACCATATTCCTTTGAAACAGGGAGGATTCATTTTCTCTCTCCTGACACATACCTATGTATGATGTTGACATTTATGCACGTCTAGAACGCCTGAGGCATTTGGCTTGGCCAAGGCCACTTGTGACTTGGCCCCCTGCCACCATTCTTTGTACCACAGGTGTTTCCAAGTAGGATCTCATTCGAGCTGGGAGGGTGAGTTAGGACTTTAGACCAAGGAGCAGCTGAGGGAAAACTGTGAGAGGCCCAGGCTTAGCCAAGAAAAGAAGGCTGAGATAGATCCAAACCAGACAGCTGGCTACTATTCTCATCGCTACCCCACCCCAGCGCTATCACACTTCAGGCCACACCTAACCACAGGCTGTGTCGCAGGAAATCAATTTATTGATTCTTGCCAGCATTGAAAAAAAATGTTTAAAAAACCAACAAGACAAAACAAATCACTAAAAAGAAAACGAGAATTAACAGAGCTCCCCAGCATGGTAAGGGTAACTATTGTTTATCAAACTTCTGTTTTGAGTTATTTATGAACAGAGAGATGACTGATCCATGATATACAATGTTTCTCTCAGTGTGAGTCAGACTTGCATTTGTCAAGACTTCCACCCCCAATCTCCTGCCTGTTTATGCTCAATTCCTTTCTTTCCTCTGTCTGGCTTCAACTCCTAATCACTCACTTCAGATTGATTTTAAACCTTCTCCTCCTGATACCCGGCTGAAGTCTTCCTTCATGCCCCAGTCCTGAGTCCACTCAAAGAACCGGTTTGCCATTTCTTCACCTAGGCTCCCAAGGGCTAACAGATAAAATGATACACTTTGCGATGCTGTCACCTCAAAATTTGTCACTTGTTCCTGGTTAGCTTCCTATTAGCTGTGCCACCTTGCAGAGACTTCATAAATTCTATGAGCTTCACTCTTCTCACCTGCCTAATGCGGAAGGGGGTGGCCGTGAGAGTTGAAGGAAATATGCACATTGTAGGTGCTCAATACACAGTCTCCTTTATTATTGCAACAGCCTTTGAGTTCACAAATCAATGCATGAAATACTTACTTGTCCTCTTTGTAGCCCTTTGTTTTGTTTTGTTTTGTTTTCGTGACAGGGTCCCACTCTGTCACCCAGGCTGGACTATATGGTGCAATCTTGGTTCACTGGAGCCTCGCCAATTCCTGGGCTCAGGTGATCCTCCTGCCTCAGCCTCCCGAGCAGCTGGGACTACAGGTGCATGCCACCATGCCCCAGCTAATTTTTTCTCTGGGTAGCTGTGATGGCTAATACTGAGTGTCACCTTGATTGGATTGAAGGATGCAAAGTATTGATCCTAGGTGTGTCTGTGGGGATGTTGCCAAAGGAGATTAACATTTGAGTCCGTGGGCTGGGAAAGGCAGACCCATCCCTAATCTGGTGGGCAGCTCTAATCAGCTGCTATCATGACTAGAATATAAAGCAGGCAGAAAAATGTGAAAAGACTAGACTGGCCTAGCCTCCCAGCCTACATTTTTCTCTCGTGCTGGACCCTTCTTGCCCTCGAACATTGCACTCCAAGTTCTTCAGTTTTGGGACTTGGACTGGCTTTCTTTGATTCTCAACTAGCAGACAGCCTATTGTGGGACACTGTGATCGTCTGAGTTAAGACTTAATAAACTTCCCTTTATATTTATATCCTATTAGTTCTGTCCCTCTAGAGAACCCAGTAGCTTTTGACAATGCTGACCACACTCTGCTTTCTGAAACCCTCTCCTCTCTAACATGTTTTAGTCTCTGGCCTCTATTTCTCTGGTCTCTATCAGATACCAAAGTCTCTGATTGCCTTTCTCTGTTACCCCGTAAGTGTTGTTGCTGCCTGGTTTGAATCTTTCGCTTACCTCTTTTGGTGTCTGGCTTCACCCTGCAGACTAGAGGTTAGGTCTTTAGTTTCTAGATATGTTTTGAGTTCTTAGCTTCACCTCTTCTTGTCTCTGCAACACAGAAACCCCAGATAGCTGCTCACTCCTGCTCCAACTCTTGCTTCTGTTGCAGGGCTCAGTGTCTCACCATAGACTTAGAACATGGTGCTACTCTCTTCCTCTCCCAAGAAGTCATGTGACTCACTGTTAAGTTTAAAAAATAATAGTAATTTCAAGTTTACAGAAGAGTTGCAAGAATAGTTAAAAGAATTCCCTATACCCTTTGAAGGTACCTCATCAGCTTACATTTCCTAAGAACAAGAATATGGTCGTACATAACTACAGTGCAATGATCAGATTCATGAATTTTAACATCAATGCTGTGATACTGTTATCTAATATCAAGTTCATATTTAAATGTTGCCAGTTGCTCCATTGTCTTTTACAGCCCCTTTCTTCCTCCTCATCTGGGATCCAGTCCAGGATCGAGCATCACACTGAGCTGTCATGTCTCTTTAACCTGGAATAATTCCTCAGCTGTTCTTTGTCTTTCGAGACAGTCACATTTTTGAAGAATATGAACCAACTGGTTTGTAGAATTTCTATGATTTTTGGTTTGCCTGTTGTTTTCTTCATGATTAGAGTCAGATAATTTGGGGTAAGAAACTGATAAAGGATGTAGTGTCCTTCTTGGTGCCTTATATCAAGACGCACGTGCTGCCGATTTGTCCCATTCATTGATAACTTGGATCACTTGTCTAGTGATTTTCCCTCTGTAATTAGTAAGTAACCTGGGGAAACATAGTTAAGGGCTCAGGCTCAAGTCTCCTGTTCTTCCTCAAACTTCCACCAAGTAGTTTTGGCACTTACTGATGATTCTTGCCTGCATTGATTATTTCTATGATATCAGCAAAAATGGTGAGTTCATGACACTATCATTTGTTTTCTTTTTTCTTTTTTTTTTTCTAGACGGAGTTTCACTCTGTCACCCAGGCTGGAGTGCAATGGCGTGATCTTGGCTCACTGCACCCTTTGCCTCCTGGGTTCAAGCAATTTTCCTGCCTCAGCCTCCTGAGTAGCTGGGACTACAGGTGAGCGCCACCACGTCCTGCTAATTTTTGTAGTTTTAGTAGAGATGGGATTTCACCATGTTGGCCAGGATGGTCTTGAACTCCTGAGCTCAGGTGATCTGCCTGCAATGGCCTCCCAAGGTGCTGGGATTATAGACGTGAGCCACTGTGCCCAGCCCCTATAATTTTTTCTAATGTGACATACCATTTTTTTTATGTTCTAACTTGTATGTCTAAACCAACAAAAATGTAATTTCAATATTTATATGCTAACAATAATAAAAATAACAGTAGCTTCTAAATGTAGGCCCATGGGCTTGTCTTGCCTGACTAGACACAACATTGTAGAGGTGGAATGTTGCAAGGAACATTTTCAAAGACTCTTTGAAAATGTGGCTGATGCAAGCTTGCGCTGTCATTTCAGTCTTTAAGAGTCGGCTTAGGGCTTGTTTGCAACTGATATTCTCACGTGTTATGACTGATTTTAAAAGAGAATAGAGATGCATGTATGTAAACCATATTCATGTTCAGTTCATATTAGATCTTTAACATTCATTTTGATTGACCACAAATATTATTCAGGTCTCAAGATCTGGCAGAGAAATTTCTGTCATTAGTTCTGTGGAGCTATGTTTAGTTAGAGGTGGTTCCTTTTCAGGTTCCTGCTAGATAACAGATATTTGCATTACAAAGGAAAGTGAAGCACAACTGGAATAACTGGGCGTGGCATTCAGAACTGCCATTTCTGCAACTGTACCATAGGAAGAAGGCATCTGCTTTTTCTCTGAGGATCAAGAGGTGACTTCCAAACTGCGAGCTTGGCCAGGAGCAGTGGCTCACACCTGTAATCCTAGCACTTTGGGAGGCTGAGGCGGGCGGATCACCTCAGGTTTTAGGAGTTTGAGACCAGCCTGGCCAATGTGATGAAACCCCGTCTCTGCTATACTAAAAATACAAAATTAGCCGGGTGTGGTGGCACATGCCTGTAATCCCAGCTACTCGGGAGGCTGAGGCAGGACAATCACTTGAACCCAGGAGGCGGAGGTTGCAGTGAGCCAAGATTGCGCCATTGAACTCCAGCCTGAGCAAAAAGAGTGAAACTCTATCTCAAAAAAAAAAAAAAAAAAAAAAATGTGAGCTTGACTTGGGTCAGGTGCCTACATTTCCATAAGCCTTAAACAAACATCGCCTATTCTACTGGCCAAACATACCTTCCTAACACTAACGTGAGAGGAATAGAAAGGTAGAGCACTTTAAGGATGTCTGGCCCTCTTCCATTTTCTACCTGGAAAAAATGTCTTCATCCACGTACTCTTGTTTGCTTATAACAACTGTGCCCTGTATTATCTGAGTCTCGAGGCCAGTGCTAACACAGCTGCATACCTGAACAATGACTCACCCCGAAAGTCATTTTCAAGACACCCTGACCATGAGTTTGTTATGGAAATAAAGAAAAAGTTTGTGATTTCATTGAGACTTGTCCTCCACAGAGGCAGAGTCCTCAATATGTAATAATAATTAATAGAAACTTTCTCTTGTGTTTTTTTAGGGTGGAGTAGCAGGTGATCTTTTTAAAGTGTTTTTAATTATTAAACTTTTTGGAACACATCCATTTATGTGGTTCAAATATCAAAAGAATATGAAAACTACATTCCCATTCAACCAATTTCCCTCACTCTCTTTGGATAAGGCTTTTTCTTAGTTTCTTGTTTAACCTCTGATATATATGCACAAACAAATATATAGTTTTAACCTCCCCTCCTCTTACACAGTTGGTATTATAAACCATCTTCCTAATATTCTTAAACTTAACATTATTATTACAAAAATAATGCATATTTGTTTATTTCAAATAAGTCAAACAGTATAGAAGGGACTGAAAGAGAAAGGGAAAGTTCTTCTAACTTTCAACTCATTTTCCAGAGGTAGCTACTGTGAACAGTTTTGTGTGAATCATTCCAGATGTTTTCTAATAATAGTATTAGTGGCAAGAGCCGCTTGTGAAAATTTTTGGAAAACTGAGAGTTGGTTGTTAAACATAGTCACTATTGAACTATATAAACTGACAATAAAATAAATTATACTAAAAGTAAAGGTATTAAATGCCTAAAATGCATCACTGCCTAATTATTGTACACATTATACAATTACTATGCTTTTAGGGTTAATTACATCTACTACATCTGTATGGTGGAAATACTATAAAATGCTGGCTGCAGGCATCTCTTCCCAACTCCTCTTGGGGACTTTACACCTCTACTGATGCTATGCTTTGAATGTTTGTCCCCTCTAAAACTCATGTTGAAATTTAATCCCCAACGAGGCAGAATTGAGAGGTGGGGTCTTTAAGAAGTGATTGAGTCAGAGGACCCTGCCCTCAAGAACAGAATAATTCATTCACAGATTAATGACTTAATGGGTTCTGACTGGAGGGGACTGATGGCTTTATAAAAAGAGGAAGAGAGACCTGGCTGAGCATGCTCAGCCGCCTTGCCATGTGATGCCCCACTGACAAGAATGCCCTCACCCCAGATGTGGCCCTTTGACCTGGGACCAGCCTCCATAACTGTAAGAAATAAATTCTGGCGTGGCATAGTGGCTCATGCCTGTAATCCCAGTGCTTTGGGGGCCAAGGTGGGAGGATTGCTTGAGGCCAGGAGTTGGAGACCAGCCTAAGCAACACAGCAAGATCCCATTTCTTAAAAACAAAAAAAAATTTTTTTTAATTTGCCAGGCATGGTGGCATGCACCAGTGGTCCTATCTACTCAGGAGGGTGAGCCCAGGAGTTCAAGGATGCAAGTAAGCTATCATGCACCACTGCATTCCAGCCTGAGAGACCCAGTATCTAAGAAATGATAATAACAAATAAATAGAAAGAAATTCCTTTTCTCTATAAATTACTCAGTTTCAGGTATTCTATCATAAGCCACAGAAAATGGGCTAAGACAATTGACAAAGAAAATAAAATATAACCCCCTAGAATGACTCAAAAATAAGAAATGTAAAGATGCAACTAAAATGTCAACACAATACTTTTTTTTTTTTTTTTTTTTTTGAGACAGAGTGTCACTCTATTGCCAGGCTGGAGTTCAGTGGCATGATCTCGGCTCACTGCAACCTCTGCCTCCCAGGTTCAAGGGATTCTCCTGCCTCAGCCTCCCGAGTAGCTGGGACTACACGTGCATGCCACTATGCCCAGCTAATTTTTGTATTTTTTTTTTTTTTTTTGGTGGAGATGGGGTTTCACCATGTTGGCCAGGATGGTCTCCATCTCTTGACCTCGTGATCTGCCCGCCTCAGTCTCCCAAAGTGTTGGGATTACAGGTGTAAGCCACCACGCCTGGCCCCCACAATACTTTTAAATTTAAGGAAAATTAGCATTACAGTAAATGACATTGCTTAGTCAGGAAAAAAACCTGGCTAACTCTCATGGATGTACAAATGCCTTTTCCCTTTTTTTATTCAAATACCCATGTAGACAAGACCTGTCTTCCCTCATCCTGGAAAGTCTCCTCTTTCATTTGACAACTACGTAGTCCATGTAGATGCCCTCTCCTCTAGGAGGGAGAGATTAATCTCCCCCAACATTCACACCTGAGGGCGGGCTAGATTTAGTGACTGACCTACAAAAATCATTGTATGGAACCAGAAGGGAAAAACAGTAATATTATAGTAGAGAAACTTGGCAAACACCCCTTTAACTAAGTGATGAAGACTAACATCACAAGTGATGTCATGTGGACATCAAGTACCCTCCGATATGTTGTGATGAGAAGGGTATTTCATCAATTCCAGAAATCCATATCCCTAGGGTACGGGAGAAAAAGTTTCCTCAATGCTCTTAGGGTTCCTGGCTAGGTCTGAAATAAAACTAACAAAGACAGATTAACAAGAAAAAGCATATACATCTACTTAATCAAAGTTTTACATGGCACGAGAGCCTTCAGAAATGAAGAGCCAAAGACCCAGGGAAAACTTT